>NC_081212.1:2045000-2172500 GCF_902713425.1 Acipenser ruthenus | reverse complement strand
AAACGGCAGCACCACCACCAGACTCATGTTCCCCTTGAACGGGAAGCGTGCCACCTGCAGGCGGGTGAGAGAAAGGCAGCCTGTTTGCACAGGACGGTGTAACAAAAGGTTCTGGAAACCTGTGGTTCTGGAGGGTCCACTGGAATTACAATGTAATTGTCGTAGAACCTTGGCGCTCCTGCGTAATTGTAATTTCAGCAAACCATGCTGCTGTAATTGTAAATGACCCCAGGTCTCCAGTGTTTGAAATGAGAGAGAGAGAGAGAGCGCCCCCTACCTGCACCTCCAGTTTATCATCCATGAAGAGGCTGAGCGGATACTTGGGCTCCTGCATCATGTCCACAGAGATGCTGCTCTGCTGGTCCAGGTAAAACACATCGGAGGAGGTGAAGCGAGGGTCGAAGCGGGTCTGCCACAGGCCTGCGTACCGCGGGGCGGGGAAAGGAAAGGACCAGCCATTCATAATGCCGTCTGACACGGTGCACGAGCGCCATGGGCAAACTCACTGAGCAATCAAATCCAACTCGGAAATGAATCAACAGACCCATCAACAGTGTGTGTGTGTCTCTGTGTGTGTAGCTGTCTGTCTGTGTGCGTCAGTGTGTGCGAGTGTCTGTGTGCGTCAGTGTGTGTCTGTGTCAGTGTGTCTGTGTGTCTGTGTCTGTGTGTGTGAGTGTGTCAGTGTGTGTGTGCGTCAGTGTGTGTGTGCATGTGCATCAGTGTGTGTGTCAGTGTCTGTGTGTGTGTGTGTGTCAGTGTGTGTGTCAGTGTCTGTGTGTGTGAGTGTCTGTGTGTCTGTGTGTGTGTCAGTGTGTGTGTCAGTGTCTGTGTGTGTGAGTGTCTGTGTCAGTGTGTCTGTGTGTATAATCGGAGCTCACCCTTGAAGTGCACAGCGTTGAGCAGCAACAGAACCACGTCTTCTGACAGGGAGGACAGGAAGTCCTTGATCCTCCCGTTCGTGGCCTCCTCCACCCAGTGGTTCACCTCATCTACTCCCTCCAGCAGTGCCGGCTTCGAGCCGTAGAACTGGAGAGAGTCTTTCATGAAGCCCTCCTTCACCTTGAACCCTGTACACAACGACAGCGACTGGGATTACTCAAACTGAGAGTGCCTTGAATACACAGAGCTACAAACCTCACCCTGTGGGACATGCCCTGGTCAGGTGATTGCTCAGAGGCTCCGGACTCACCTTTCTTCAGGTAAACCCGTGTTGCCACTTGCAGGGCGCTCTGGCTCAGGTGCTGACGAAGCTGCTTGAAGAGGTGATGGTGGCAGGGCAGCTCGGACACGTGCAGCCGGCTCCTCAGCATGGCCTCCGTCTCGTTCACAGCCCCTGGAAAACACAACGGCACTCAGCCCTGGAGAGCCTGGAGAGGGGGCACCCTGATACCAGCACACTGCATAGCAAAGAGTGGAACAGCACAGCAAAACTGAGGCAAAGCACGGACCTACATCCAGGCAGTCTCTGATGGAGGGGCTATTATATCAATGACATGTCTGATTAAAGCTTGCTTCATTAACCCTGCAGGTTTTGCATTCCTCCAATCGTTGTCCCTTACCCAGGGAGAGCTGAGACAGCCCCAGCACCACACTGAGGGGTGACAGGAGGATGTTGGGCTTCTTCGATTTGCTCTCTAGGGTCTCCAGCACCTCCATGCCGAACTTCATCATGGCGCTCCCTAGCGCCCGCGTGGTGTCAGGGCTGAGCGCGGCCCCACTGCACTCCCCTCCCACCTCCTCCTCCTCCGAAGACCCCCCTCCCTGAGCCTCCTCAGAGTGGGGCTCCCTGGACGGGGCGGGTGTGTGGGAGGGGACGCTGGTTTCAATGGTCGTGGTGGTGGAGGTGAGGGGGGGAGTCGTGGGGGTCGTCTGAGGGTACAGATCCTCCGGCAGGTCCGCTGTGGGGCCAATACCCGGGGGGGCAGCGGGGTCTGTGGGACTGGGGTTGGTACTAGGAGCCTCTGATGTACTGTGCAGCTAGAGGGTAAGAGGGGAGAGGAGAGAGGGGTGGAGAGGGAGGAAAAGGTTGAGGGACAGAGAGAAAAAGTTAGAAATATAAATCACTGCTATTTCTCCTTCTCTTATTACCATAGTTTGCAGGTTCTAATGGTGTGTCTATGATAGTGTCCCTCACCTCTATGCTGGTGCTCGGTTGCAGGGGGATCATGGGGGTGTGTTCGGGGTGCTCCCCGGTGGTCTCGGGGTGCAGGGATGCATCTTCCTGGAAGAGTGAAGAAGGAGAGTGAAGACGCTGAAGAGTCTGTGGAGATGAAAACAGCAGCAGCGACGCGCGATGAGGAATAAGAAAGAGATGCTTACTGTTCGTCCTGGGCTGGCGAGGCAGAGCAGGAGCACAACGAGGAGGGGAGAGTCCATCACTCTTCACCTGCGGGGCAGACACACACACACACACACTCTCGATAGAGGAACTGTTACCAGAGGCAGACACAATAATCTAATGGGGTCAGGAACTGGCATAAATAACTGTGTCATGACTGATTTAAACATAGTGACAGATACAACCACCACATTACAATAACAACATTATTGAAAACCGGAAAGCATTTAGAGGGATGTCCACAAGTATGTTAGCAACAAGTGAAGAATCGCCTTGGCACCTATTAAATTGGACAGCTGTGAAGCTTGGTTCGATGAAACAGTGAAGATCCTGGACTGGGAGAGACACAGACAGACAGATCAGGCTCTTTGCTTACCTGCCTATTCTCTTGTTTCTTTCCCAGTCCCTCTCTTTCTCTTTCTCTGGGTCAGTCCGCGTGGTCACTTTCCCTGTCTTTTCTGTTCCGCTGTTGGTCTGCTGTCCCTGGTAATTTCAAAACCTGTGTCAGAGATCGTGTTTGCATACCAGTACACACACCAGTATTTACCCTTCCGATACCCCCTCCCTGCCCCTCGAACTGTCCTCACAGTCGGTAAACCACTGCATCAACAAGCACCAGACTCCGAAGGTTAGACATGACTAATATCCTGCTGTGAGTGGCTGCTTCGTGGATTGCTTCAGTATATACAAATAGGGATGGAACGCAATAGAGCACTTGCTGCGTCATGCGTTCTGCATGCAACATCTTATTGAAACGCGAGTGGATGGCCGAGATCCCATATAGACTTGGACTTCTGAGGCTGCTGCTGTTTCGTGCATTTTTCTGAGCTGAACACAATCCTAGCATTAGCCAGGCCTAGCCATGCACCTAAGCTTTCTGAGATCCCTGCTAATCTAGCATGACCCACACGTGGCAACGCCAAACTAGCAGCTCTGACTGCATTCAAACCAGGACTTGCACAGCTTGAAAACGTTCAGTTCCTTCCAGCTGTAACAGGCTTTAAAACAGCTGCTTCTTCCTGGTACCTTATTACTTCCAGGAAACAGGGAGCCAGGAAATACTGTACATGTGAAATCTACCACGAAATGAGTTTTATTATGAGTTAGGAGGGTTATGATATGAAATGCATAAGCATCACTTTGGTACTACTTAAATGTGTCACGGGACAGCGCTGCCATAAGGAATATTTAATCCCAGGGTTAAGACTTTTCAAAGCTGTTTCCAGGTAGTTTTATCAAATAACTCCTCTCAGGAAATAGGGGGGAGAAATTCACAATAAAACAGCAGCACTGAATCACAGAAAAAAATTAACTTCAAACCATATGTACCGGCAAGGCACTAAACAAAACTGCACTTCCTAGTAAATACCCTGTGCGTGTGGCTAATTACGTACATCTAAAAATCTGCATCCACTTCCATCTCATACATGTGCGTACAGGAGGGGAGGTAATGAATTGCTCCTAGTTTTAGGATGTCTGACCAAGTGGTTTAGGAGAGGCAGCTTAGTGGACGTTTCTTCCTTTCTGAATGATCATGTAATTCACGCTCCCCGTGTTACACACGCCTGGCTAATCTGGTTTAAACGTGGATCGATTAGAAGTAATGGGAAACATCCCACTTGTTGTTAATGATGCAATCCACTCTCTTACACTCCTGCCAAAGACTAGAATCACCATGAAATAAGTCTTCAAGCGCCTGGCAATGATCCAAGCTTAGCAAAGGAGCAATGCACAGATCACACACACACACTGAGATCGAACACAAACCCCAAGCCCTAACGGCGGGCATTTCAATGTTTTAAAAGAAGAGGCACGTACCTTCTCACTGCGCTTGGAGGTCCTGCTAATCCTAGCTGAGGTTTACAAAGAGGGGAGCGAGCTTGCTGCTGTGCAGCAGTTTGGACTTCCTGTCTTCAGTGTTGATTGGGACGGCCGCTGTCACTGTTAATATACAACTTCCATTGATCGCTGTTTGCTTAAGTTATTTTTTTAGTAAATATTGAGATAGAGCATCTGGTTACACATTAGCCTAACCCTGAGAGACGTTGGAGGATTCGGAGCGCAGTTGTTCAAGGTACAGTACGGGTACAGTAGTGCTCGGGTGTACACAAACACACAACAAGTTCATTCTCTTACTGTTATTAAAGTCTCTCCGACTTGTATTACAGCCAGATTTTCAATTTGTTTACTCCAGTCTTGAATTAGTCTATGGGTTTTTGTTTTATTGAAGATCAGCTGGTGATTTTCCACAATTCATGTCAAACGAAATCCTATAATGGGAGTCCTCTTCAGCTCCCTGAGTTGCTTTGCTTATCATGATGTTACACCACCATGGATAACTTTTGAGACTTTCTGAAATGATGCCTCCCACCCGTTTAAAGCAGCCAATCGAAATCATTTTCAGAAACACTTTTACTGCAGGAAACGTCATGCCAGTTATCTTCATCTTTTGGGCTGTGCAGTGTGAATGGTGTCAGTGCTAGAGGGATTACTGGCATCTTCATTTGTCTGAATACAAGAAACACTTTCATTGATGACTGCACACACAGCACAACCTCCAATCACACCAAAGAGAAATGTGGATTACAAAATATAAACTACACAATCAGGGGCTCAGCATGCCATTCAGTAATGAGCAGAATGCATTGTGGTAGGTGTAGTCCTGAATCTCCCAGAGAACACAGGGCAGATTAAAAGGCAGCTGGATGGTGCATTGTGAAGTGACAGTGTCCTGGTGACCCAGGAACTCAAAGTGTAGCAGTAAGCGCTGGCAGCTTCTTTCTGTGTCTCAGGGTGGGAAAGGTGAAATATTTTCTTCCTAGCAGTGTGTTTGTACTTTGTGCATGCACACACCATGGCCTGCAGCCATAAATCTCAGCTTCTGACGATTTCTTAGCGTTTTAGGGTGCACCAGAAATACACGCAGCTTCAGTATAGAGATCAGCAACAGCAACTTCAATACATTATGTAAAACCCAGTCATCATTCAGGAACTAGCGAGATAAATCTATAAACACAGACATAGACAGAGAGACACACGAGAGTCTGATTGTTTTTAATAAGCTGTAAATAGGAAATACAAAATTGAAAGGTTCATCTAAATTCATAATTCAAAATTTCATTTCATCTCATTACTTCCACCTTTGGCTTACAATTGTCTCAAGTGACCCGGACGAGAACACTTCAGCAGACTCTTCCCATGCAGGTGGGAAAGCAAATAGGTGCGAATCAAGCACGCTCGCTCCTCTCTCCAGAGTCAAGCACCCTCGCTCCTCTCTCCAGAGAGAGTCAAGCACGCTCGCTCCTCTCTCCAGAGAGTCAAGCACCCTCGCTCCTCTCTCCAGAGAGAGTCAAGCACGCTCGCTCCTCTCTCCAGAGTCAAGCACGCTCGCTCCTCTCTCCAGAGAGTCAAGCACGCTGGCTCCTCTCTCCAGAGAGTCAAGCACGCTGGCTCAACTCTCCAGAGAGTCAAGCACCCTCGCTCCTCTCTCCAGAGAGAGTCAAGCACGCTGGCTCCTCTCTCCAGAGTCAAGCACGCTCGCTCCTCTCTCCAGAGAGAGTCAAGCACGCTCGCTCCTCTCTCCAGAGAGAGTCAAGCACGCTCGCTCCTCTCTCCAGAGAGAGTCAAGCACGCTCGCTCCTCTCTCCAGAGAGAGTCAAGCACGCTCGCTCCTCTCTCCAGAGAGAGTCAAGCACGCTCGCTCCTCTCTCCAGAGAGAGTCAAGCACGCTCGCTCCTCTCTCCAGAGAGAGTCAAGCACGCTCGCTCCTCTCTCCAGAGAGAGTCAAGCACGCTCGCTCCTCTCTCCAGAGAGAGTCAAGCACGCTCGCTCCTCTCTCCAGAGAGTCAAGCACACCGTGGGGCACACAGGAGTTATTCAGCAGCACTGTGGCAGTGGAAGTCCTAGCATCTTGTTTCTCATGATCTGGTATCTCTACCTGGCAGGTTTCATTGTTTAATGTCAGGCACAGCAGTCTCTGGGGTTCATTAGAGAAATGCTCTGTCAGGGAAGCGCTCTGTCACAATGCACTGCGGCGCTGCCGGATCACCAGGGCCATGCAGCTGGACCCGGTTTGTCCCGGATTTATGAAAGACCCCGTGCACACACGGCATGCAATCCTCCTTTCCAGACGTGGCCAATCCCACAACACTGAAACATTTCAATACTTTGAGAATCATTGCTCGGTTTAAAAAAAAAAAAAAAAAAAAAGTGACCGTATAATCCTGCGACCTACTGTGTCTCCCCCATCCAGGTCTAAACGCCATGAAGGAGGGGGGGGGGCGTCTGGATTAGCTGCCCTGGTGGCTTTAAAGAACGGCCAAGCTGCTCTCTGCGCAGGAACCGTGTCCCCAGGCCCACCGCTCAAGCCAGGAGCCTGATGGCTCCGTTATCAGAGCCCAGCAGGAGGAGCCTCTTGGTGGGCAGCACGGCCAGGCTGGTGAGGGTCCCACGGAAGTTTTCGGAGCTCAGCTTGGTGGTGCTGGCGGGGCTGGCCGACACGTCCAGCATGGAGTAAATCCCGATCTTGTTGGCCACGGTTCCAGAGACGATCTCCGTGCCATACAGGTCGAAGGCATGGATGGGGTCAGAGGTGGACTTGTACTGGTGAAGAGGCTTCTGCTCCAGCTCCTTCCACACCGTCAGGGAGTGATCAGAGGAGGAGCTGATCACCAGGTTACTGTCTGCAGCCTGGACAGAGGGACAGAGGGACAGAGGGACGGGAGAGTTAGTAAGCCAGATAGCCAGCAAAGCAAAAACGACAATAGATCAAATCAGAACACTTATGATACAGGGATGGAAATAAGACACCCATTGCATAGCATCTTAATCCATTTCTGGTTTTACTATGAGTTTAATAATAAGACACACCAGAGCTTGCTACCTGTACACTGCGGCTAATCAAGCTTGGATTAAAACCTGGAACGGGTGAAACTGCTGTGCAATAGGAGTCTTATTTCCATCCCTGTGATAAGATAGTAATGTCTTGAAATGTATTTGCTTACGATTGTAAGTCGCCCTGGATAAGGGCGTCTGCTAAGAAATAAATAATAATAATAATAATAATAATAATAATAATAATAATAATAATAATAATAATAATAGTAAAACAGGCAAGGAATGAAATATAGGGGGATACCTAGATCATATTAAATATTTATTTTGTACACAAGACTGCCTCGAGGCCTTGAGATGCAGCAAGGCAGGTGGTGTAGGAAAATCCAGGTTCTCCTTGAGCCAAATTAAAAAAACAAAGTGAAATTAAAGATTGAGGCACAGTAGTGTGTGTGTGTGCGTGGGAGGGAGGGAGGGAGGGAGGCTGCGGGCTCAGCAGAGGCGGGCGCTGGAGGTTTCTAATGAGTAACTCTTGTGCATATTTACCTGACCCTGCGGGCTCAGTGTTATACCAGCAGCAGCAGCCTTGATTCCTGGCTGGGTTAAGTAAAGTTTGCTCACCTCTGGCGCTTGTTTGCTGGCTCTGAACACACCGCCAGGGTTCAGCTTTCACAGAAACGGACAGCCCTGTTCCTCCTCGCAGGGTCTCAGTGTCACGCAATCCATCGCACTGCAGACTTTACAATGAAACTGCTCTCGCACGCAGCCAAGCGCTTTCAGGAAGGCAGCTCCTATTTATTCATGCTTTATTTATTCGTGTGTTTATCGTTTCATTATTTCACCAGGTACGGATTACAAGAACGCAACATTTTCACATCTGCCATTCCCAAGCCCGTTAACTACATTGACACTTTTTTTCTTTCAAAAACGACATCAACAGAAATGATCAAAGTCCTATTTTCTAATGTAAGAAGTGTGACCTATCGCTCCAGAAGCATGCGCAGGTCATAGGATGGAATGCTATTGGTTAGAATGGATTAGTAGCGCAGGTTTGACGCATGGTTGTTAGAAGCAGTTCCTTTCTGTATTTTAGCAGAAAATCCTTAGAAGCAGGGAAAGCAATCGCCAGCTTCCTCTCCAGGGCTTTCTTTGATAACATCCCTCAACTGGAGCTGCCTTCCTCTGGTAGCATTTGTACATGTAAATGCCACTTCATGGAGGACTTCTCTCCAAAGCATTTACAAAGTATTCACCTTCATGATGAAATCTACAGATACACCCGGCACTTAATGAATGAATTCTGTGTGTAACAGTGTCTTTAAACAGGCTTTCATTTTGTAGCCACTGTAAAACTTATTTTTAGATTTGGTGGACAGTAATAAAACTTGCACAGTAATTTTGCAGCCCCCCCCCCCATGCTTTGGGGCGCCTTCGTGTGACCCTCACCTTCATCTGCAGGATGTCTCCCTCGTGGGCCGGCCAGCCCCGCAGGATCAAGCCGGTCCGGGCGTCCAGCAGCACGATGAACCCGGAGGAGAAGCCAGCCGCGATGGTCCGGCCGCCGGGACTGACCGTCAGGTAGCGGATCAGCCCGGCGCTGATGTTGTTATAGGCCAGCCGGAACTCGTGCTGAGAGAGAGAGAGAGAGAGAGAGACACACACACACAGAGAGGGAGAGAGAGAGAGAGAGAGAGAGAGAGAGACACACACACACAGAGTGAAAGCGAGAGAGAGAGAGAGAGAGAGAGAACCTTCTTACTACATCCTTTCAAATAAAATACATCTTTATTCCTTATTTCCTGTAGCTTTTCAAATTGTTTGTTTATAACAATTATCTTCCAATCAGCATTTAAAACACACATGCGGAAGTTAATTGCCATTGATTGGTACTTGATTGTAAAGGCGAGGGAAGGACAGCTTTTCTTGTTTTGAAATCAACTCGTTAACGAACGGGCAGATACTTCTTAAAGGCAATTCCGAGTACGGCTTTCTGCACCCCCTAGCCTGAATACAAGATGTATGGCTTCTGCTCTCTAGGTTTGGAGCAGCATTCAAAAGACAGAAACAAGAAGATCTCATGAAAGGTGAGAGGCAGCTTGATTTGCGGGTCTGGTACCTGCAGCCCGGGCTTCCTGGGGTCGATGAATCGGAGCACGGAATCAGCGCAGCCGAACACAATGCTGCAGTGCGGCGCTGGCATGGTGGAGAGGGCGGTGATGGGGTTCTTGCTGTCGAACGGTTCGTACGTGCGAATCTGTTTACCTGGGCAACAAGACAACAATCAGATTTCAGAAAGAACTAAATATCACCCCATTAACCTGAAAGACCCTACTTGACCCTTAACTCTCTCCTTGCTGTTTCACCACTTGTAGTACGAGCACACTCCCCTATTGTAGCTTTTCATATGGTTTACTGTGGAAACCATTACATTGACATATTAGATTTAAAAATAGTATGATCTGGCTAAACCTGTTGTTTATAAATCAACGGGTCTTCAATGCCCATCAGATCCCAAGGGCTTAAAGAAAACCATCATTTTAAAAATACATTTCAAGCAGACGCCAAGATCTACTAAAACGAAACAAGAGGCTTCCAAGACGGAACTACTGCGCCTGCGCATCAGTAACATTGAAACGGCGGCTCCACAGTACCGGTGTTCTGGTCCCAGAGGTGCACAGTGCCGTCACAGCTCACCACCTCCTGCTGCGCCCCCAGCTGCCCCACGTAGAAGACAGACTTCCTGTGCTCTGCGTAGGTGAGCCGCGCCTCCACGTCCCGCGTGCCGTCGCCCTGGTTGTACAGCGGCCAGAGCCGCACGGTCTTGTCCTTGCCGCCGCTCAGGAAGAAGTCCTCTCCGGTGAGCGGGGCCAGGCACTTGGCAGGGCCGCTGTGCCCCAGGAAGCTCTGCAGCCTGATCTGATGGAAGTAGAAGTGCGGGTCCTGCTGGTTCAGCCCGATCTCGTACTGCCAGTAAGCCAGCCAGTTCCCCGAGAGAGCCCTCCCGCTGCGAGGCAGCTCCTGCTTCAGAGCGCTGTCCTCGGGGGCGTGGCTCCCTAGCCAGGGAGAGGCGGAGCTAGAACCAGGAGGGGAGGAGAAATGGGAGGAGCCGGGGCGGGACCAGCCCTCGGCGCCGCCCGCACTGCCAATGCAGCTGGGGCTGGTTTCCAAGTCCAGCGCAACCTGGATTCGGTTCCCCACCAACATGCTGCCGAAGGTTCCCGATTCGGGGAGCTGGTGCAGGGAGGAGGGAGGGGGGAAGGGGTCGTTGTCCTGGGGGAGCCCCGAGGAGGGGGTGAGCAGCTCTCCCCTGCGCCCGGGAGGGGGGGCTGGGTTCTCCGGGCTCACTTGCTCCGTGTAGGACCGGGTCACTCGCCATACCAGCTCGTGGTTTGGGACCACCCTGCGGATCACTGAGTCACCTGCAGGGGGGGTGAAAAAAACAGTTACATTAAACACAGAAACAAACAACATTACAGGGGTCTGTATAAAAACAGGCAGGGAGGGAGGCAGGCAGGTAGGCAGGGAGGGAGGCAGTCAGGGAGGGAGGGAGGCAGGCAGGGAGGCAGGCAGGGAGGGAGGCAGGGACGGAGGCAGGCAGGGAGGGAGGGACGGAGGCAGGCAGGCAGGTAGGGAGGGAGGGAGGGAGGGAGGCTGGGCTCTTTCTCACCTATCAGGCAGTAGAATGGGATGTACGATGCGTAGGCCATTTCGGGGTTAAACACGGCCTGCAGCTCCTCCAGCGCTGACAGCTCACACGTGACCTCTGACCCGTCCGGGGAGCGAAGGTCAAGCAGGACGGAGTCGCCGAGCTCCCTCCGTGAAGCCTGAGCCAACTGGGGAGGGGAGGGTACGAGTCGCATTGAATACAACATTAAACGCGCATCCTGCAAAACCAGATTCAAAAAATACATTCTGGGCTCTATTAGGGCAAATTCAGTAAGTGTCAAACATCTTAAGCAACGGGCCGCAGATATCAAGGTCTTGACTTTTTATGTTTACAATTACAAAAACGAATAAAACAACTGAGTCGTTAACTTGTTGTTTTTGTGTTTGAGTCTTCCCCAGATCGAACCTGTTTCAATAAAGTCGAATGAAACCTGCTGAATAATGTGACGTGAACATATTGAATTGCACACTGCTTTGTAGTTTTCCATCTACTTAACCAAAAAAAACGGAAAAATGTCACAGTTTGAAATCGAACATGAAACACTGTACTGCTTCCGGGAGAATTTTGCAAGATCATTTTGTAGTCTATTTGATGACATGATGTTAAACACAAGATCTAAATCATGTTCATATATTTTTTAAATGAAGAAGTCTCAATCTTACAATTCTAGGGGATGCAAACTGCTGTACATGTGAAGGGCTCTCTGCTGGATAGTAAAACGGACTGCACAGAGCATGCAAGGGAGTCTGCTGTACCTGATCCTGCAGGGCGTGCAGCAGAGAGAACACCTGGAAGAACCTGGTCAGAGTGGCAGCCATGTGCTGCTGCACCATCTCCCTCCCGATCCGCAGGCAGATCAGAGCCAGCAAGCTGATTGTCTTCAAGCACAGAGCGGAGCGAGTGCGCCCCCCGCTGGGGAACCTGCAGAAAAGCACCAGATCAGTGAGACTGCAGGACTACATTAAAATGACCAGGGAGCAACAATCAGGCTCCTGGCTGACCTCAAGTCTCACCTGGGAGTCTGGAGGTTTACTTAAAATGATTAAAGCAACAATTAAAGCAATATTATTATTATTATTATTATTATTATTATTATTATTATTATTATTATTATTAATAATGAGATTCTGGATTCAGATCTCAGGATTCCTGCTGGACTGATCTGTTTCTGGTTGTTCGGACCCTGCTCGTGGTGTTATAAGTGAATTATAATACAGGTGGTACATAATAACGGAGGTGGTATATAACGGCACGGTGCTGGTACTGTACCCCATCCTGGGAGAGGTGAGAAGGTCGAGCAGGGGGAGCAGCACTTCCTGGTTGATCTTCGGCAGCATGTCCATGAGGGTGGTGTCGGACAGGTACACGATGATCTTCTGGGTCAGAACCACCGCCCCCAGCAGGCCCGCCTCCTTGCGCGTGTTCAGACGGCAGGACGAGGGCGGAGACACCTGCAGGGAAACGCGCACACGGGTCCCTCAATACAGATTCCAGAACCTTCGGAGTCCAAAACACACACGTCAACTAAAACGATCTCCGCGATTCCGGCCCTGATCCGTAACGTGAAACGGTTAAATAAAAATACCTGCTCGACTCTCACAGGAGACTCGGCCAGCCCGCTGAGATACTCATCACGCGGAAAAACACCGCTGCCCTGCCTTCCACGTGACAGAAAACTGATCACAAAACTCCTAAGCTGTCTGGAGCTTAGATAAAACAAGGATGGAAATAAGACTCCCATTGCAAAGCAGTCTGATCCATTCCTGGTTTTACTGTGAGTTTAACAAGACACACCTGAGCTTGTTACCTCTACACCAGGGCTAATCAAACTGGAATGGGTGACACCGCTATGCAATAGGAGTCTTATTTCCATCCCTGTAAAACTATATTAGTAAAATGGTCTTGCACCATAAAGAAAACATAATCTAGATTTCATGTTTGTGTTAGATTAGGCTGCAGTAAACACTGCTACGTACCAGGTAGCTGATGTAAGGCAGGTATTGGTAAGTGAGGACAGGCTCCCCGTACAGGTGTGCGATGTACATGAGGCAGTCCAGCACCGGTCTGGCAGTCTGGTCCCCCACCACGGGCCGCTTCTCATACACGCTCCCCACGTTCCCCAGACCGCTCTCCTCCACCGGCAAGGACACAAACTGGTGCCTGTCCGGGCCTGAGGGACACAAACACGTGGGCGCAGCAACAGTAAGGCTAGTTCTTTCAGAGCAGGTGACATTTCGGTTCAGTCATACAGCCCTACTTTTCAAACTAGCAAGGAACTGCTAGTTTGAAAAGTAGCTGCTCCTTTCTGGAAGTCACCCCCCCCCAGATTGTTTCGCTACTCTCCTCTAAAGCACTTGCTTCACAACAGGGCCTACCGTGTTTAAAGCTGTGGCTTAAAAGTGATTTGACTTTTGAAGTTTACAGATATGCCTGGGGATGTGCCAGCATGCAATTAAACTTGGCAGGTAGCAACAGCAGACCCTGGGGAAGAGGGTGCTGAAGCTAATCAAGGGGTTCGGTGAAATTTTCAACGGGACAGAGAGGTGTGCCCGCGAAGGGACTCTTACCCAGGTAACACGTGGTGAGGAGTCGTAGCAGGTTCCTGGCCACGTAGCGCGCCGTCACGGTGGGCCCCAGCTTTGCCGACAGCCACCTCACCGTCTTACACACGGTGTCTGCAGGGACAAGAAACACAGCGGCTAGAGAGGATTCACCAGCAGCACAGAGACCCTCTCAACATCTACATGCACTGGCAAAAAAAAAAAGATTGCTTTTCTTTCTAGCAAAAGCCCTCCCTGTTTCAATCACTGATTGGCTAAGCAATATCAGAGAGATTTCTCATTGGTTCAGAGGTCTTCACTGTCTGACTCTAGATTGTGACTCAACAATTAACTGATGACTGCATGTGAAGGATCAGTAAGAAAGGCAAAGCAGCGTATCGTCCAAACCACACAACTCACTGCAGATCATAGAATAAGCGTGATTACAGATGGGATGAATACACACTCTCCACACTCCCCCACTCAAAACCCAACCAACCTCACCGAGTAATATTTTCTGCTCCTTTTCCTCTGAATCTTCCGCCAGTTCCTCCTCTCCCTCCATCCCCTGCTCCTCCTCCTCCTCCTCTTCTCCAGCCTCTCCTTCCAGCACAGTCACGGTGGTCGCCCCGGAAACCTCAGTGCGAGCGGAGAGAGTGAGCTCCGAGCCGAGAGTCGGGGACCCGTCTCCATCGTTCTCCTCGACCTCCCCACCCTCCTTCAAATCCTCCTCCCCTTCGCTGGCCTGCTTCAGATCCTGGCTGCTGTCTGTGGACTTCAAGCTGGCTCGATCCTTCACGGAGTCCCCGTCCCCCAGGGACGCCTCGCTGGCGCTGCTCTTGTCGCTCATCTTCCCCACGCTGAGGGACTCCTGGTCATCCCTGCCGGGGTTTTGGTCCTGCTGCTTGCCGTTGACGTAAAGCCCGCTCTGGAAGTCCTCTCCTTCTGAAAGGAAGACCCGATCGTGAAAACTGATCCCGGAGGAATAGTCCAGCAGCTCTCTCTCCACTCCTCCCCCGGCACCCCCGACGCTTCCTCCCGATTTCCCACCGGCAGCCCCAGAGACGGAGCCTTCCTCCCCGCTGTCGTCCTCCTCCTCTCCTTCCAAATTCCCAGGCCCAGTTCGGACCTTCCGGCTCTCCCACTCAGATGTGGTCCCGGCCCCACCGCTGCAGCTCTCCGACCCGGTCATGACCTGCAGCACGTGGGCCAGCAAGCTGGACAGGAAGGGCTGCAGCCCGAGCCGGACGATCAGCTGCATGACAAAGCAGTCTGTGTAGAGATAGAAGCGGCCGCGCAGGCAGCGGGGGCTCTCGTACACCCCCACCAGGGGTTTCAGGAGGTACTTGGCTGCGTTACGGGGGCCCAGGACCCTGGCAATGGGCTCGAAGAGGTACCAGGCCGCGTAGACAGCCGTGGATTCGTGGGACATGAGAGCCAGCACGAAGGGGAGAAGGATCTCCAAGCCCTCGGGCGTGATCTGCCCCTGCAGGAGGCTTTCCAGCTGACGCCACAAGTGGAAGACGACGTCCCTGCCTTGGGAACAGCTCTCCCCGACCCCGGCTTCGACCTGGGAGTGGTACGAGAAGATGAAGCTGTGCAGTGCCGGGAAGTACGCCGGGAAGGGGAGCGGCGAGGAGGAAGGGCTGAGCAGCTGCCAGGGGCAGGGAGGGGGAAGACCCTCGTAAACAGGTTCGTACTCGAAGAGACCGAGCCGTCGTCTCCCGCCCTCGCCTCCTCTGCTGCGGGGAGCCTCGGTCCCGAGCTGCAAGAGGGTCTCCAGGGCGTGGTGAAGGGGCGAGGGAACGTCACGGAGGCTCGAGGAGCAGAGTTTCCGCACCGCCGCGTAGCGATCCCAGAGAGGGGCACCCGGCTTTAAGAAGCGCAGCTTAGGGGCGAAGAATATCTCTGCCATCAGGACCCCCAGGGCTTGCATGTCTCTCTGGAACAGTTCGGAAAGGGACGGGCTGAACTCTTCCAGAGAGACGTCACCCTCCTCCTCCTCCTCAGGTCCTCTTCCTTCTGTCCCCGGCTTCTTCACCCTGCTGCGGCCCCTGCCTCCCCCAACCTGGGCCTCGGCCTGCAGCCCCTTCACCAGGAAGTGACTCCGCTTCTCCAGCTCCTCCAGAGGCTGCAGGGGGTTGAAACCCTCCGGGAGGGAGATCTTGTAATCCTCACCGTTCCTTCCCCCACTCCCTCCTCCTGACGACTCGCCTCCTTGCAGCTGCTGCCTTCTAATGACGCTGCTGGCTCCTCTCTGGCCTCGAACTCCTCCTCCTCCTGTAGGCGAGGCAGCTGCCTCAGCAGGGAAGACTAAAGCTTGGGAAGCTGCCAAGGGTGGAGGCACCTGTTCTGATCCAGCTTTCCTGCTGGACGGCAAGGCAGAACTCTGATTAGCCCCCAGGGAATCCAGAGCCTCCATCCCTTGCTCCAGCTCCTCGTCTTTATCCACCACGGTCCAGCCTCCAGCCTCGCAACCCGTGGCTTCCACCACCAGGCCCTCCAGGCTCTCCGGCAGCAGGGGCGACATCGTCGGCTCCCAGGCAGGAAGCTTACGAAGCGGGGCCAGGAAGGCAGCGGAGCCTAGGTGGGGAGGCTCCGGGGAGGGGTACAGGCAGGGAGCCAGCCTCTGTGGGTGGGGCTGGTCGAAGAGCTGCACCACTCCATAGCTTGTGAGGTTGGTGTGGCTGTCCACCAGGTGGAGGCAGACGTTCTTGGCCTTGACCGCGTCCTTCCCGGACAGCTTGTAGCCGAAGGTGAGGTCTATCCAGTGGTGCAAGTGCTGGGAGACCTCACTGCTCTCCAGCAGCCTCCGGTGTGCCTCTATGAACTCCTCGTAAGAGCCGCACCAGGGCGGGACGTCCAGGTCGGGCATGTCCAGGTGGATGGACTTGAAGATGGAGGGGTCGGTGTAGAATTCGGGGATGCACTCGTCGGGTGTCCAGCTCTGCATGCGCTCCATGCTGGCCGGGTACTCGTTGGGTTCCCACTGCGAGCGCACGTGGCTGCACAGCACGGCTTTGGGGGTCCGGCGGGCTTTGTAAACGTAGTAGGTGATGTCGGAGAGCACGTCCGAGATGTGGTGGGGAACGTGCAGCTGCTCGACCTGGCCTGAGCCGCTGGGGCCGCCGCCCAGCCCCCCAGGGAAGACGCCCGTCCCCGCTCCGCCCCCTGCCGCCGCCAGCGCTTGCTTGGTCATCTCGTAGGTGAAGTCCAGCTGCTTGTCCCCTTTGTTCAGGCGGAATTTGGACCGCCGGAGGTCCCGGAACCTGCCAAACGGGACGGTGAAGTCAACGACCCAAGGCAGGACCGGGTGGTAGTTGGGGTCCCCTTCCCTGCGCCCCGCTAGCCGGTTCAGCTCCATCAGGTAGTGGAAGTTAGTGACCCGCCCGTGGATCCAATCCGTAACCACGTGCTGCAGCTTGGCACGGCAGTCCTGACACTGAGCCTCTTCTCTTTCCATTCCTTCTCTCTTACCATTATTACTGCTAGACTTGGCATGTCTGCTGCCAACACCCCTCTCTTCCTCCTCCTCCTCCTCCTCAGCAGCCAGCTGCTCGTAGTGCATAAGGCTGATTTTCAGCCGGCTGCACAGCTGTTCGTCCACAGCGACGTCCTCCAGCGAAAGCTCCCCGCAAGCCAGACCTGCGTTCTGGCAAGCCCTCATCGCCTGCAAGACCTGGTAGAGAATGAACAGCACTTTGCCGTGGCTGTTTGCCAGCTTGGCGGGGCTGTAGGTGACGACGTCGCGCAGGGAATACTGCGTGTAAGGCTGAACCACGTACAGCACGTCTCTGGACTCCAGCAAGCATTCGGCGCGCAGCACGTTGGGGCAGAGGGGGTGTGCTGTTTTGGAGGGGCCGCTGGATAGAAGGGGGTCGTCCTTTTCTCTTTCCCTGGCCGGAGAGAGGGACGGGGAGCCGCGCTCGGTCGACACAAAGGGGCAGCCGAACAGCTTCTGCAGAGCCTGCCGCACGGCATCCAGGGCCTGTACTTGGATCCGCTCAGCGCTGCCCGAATACGGACGCACGTAAGTCCGGTGAGCCCTCCTCCACAGGTTCCTGGGGGAACACAAGAAGCGTTACTAAAGACAGGGGTTCTAAAATGTTGACAGTTGTACTACACTGTTTTAGTAATCAGATTGTCTTGGACAATGCCACGGCTAGTTTTTGTTAGAGCATTATAGAGTACCAGGATTGCATCAGCCAATTATTTTTAGGGGTACTGCAAAATGCTCTTATGCCCAGCAGGATAATTAACCCCCAAAGAAAAATAAACAAACATGCAGGACAAGCAACAAACAACAGCGATTTCTACGGGAGC
Organism: Acipenser ruthenus; assembly: GCF_902713425.1. Taxonomy (NCBI): domain Eukaryota; kingdom Metazoa; phylum Chordata; class Actinopteri; order Acipenseriformes; family Acipenseridae; genus Acipenser; species Acipenser ruthenus. Next base: position 2,154,799 of record NC_081212.1, on the reverse strand, counting down.
TGTTAAACTAACACACAGAACACTTTTTTGTGTGTGTGTGTTTTCTAGGGCAATTGATTGTAAATATTCTAAAACTCAATCTTGTAAAATGCAGTGCTTTCCTGGGAGCAGCCCCGCATTCCTGTGCAGGATTACCTGTAGTTGTGCTCTCCCACCTCTTGCATGAGCCTCAGGAAGGAGTCCTCCGAGGAGCCCACTCCTTGGCAGCCCGGCTCCCAGGTGAGACGGTAGCCCAGCCTGCTCTTCCTCAGCCCCTGAACACAGACCCGGGTCCAGCCCTGGGGCAGCTTGTGCAGGGAGCGCTGCAGGAGAGTCTGCACCTCCACCTCGCTCACCCCCTCGGGGCGTGGGCACCGCGGGACCCTGCCCTCCCTCACCCCCGACACCCATCTCGCGGGCACGTACGCCACCAGCTCCCGCGGCCTTGAACCCGGGGCCAGCTGCTGTCGGTCGATGCCCAGGTCCCTCTCCACGGCACAGATCAGCCACTCCATGCTGGCGTTCGCTGGCTGGACTATGCCCACCTGCGCTGCCAACGAGCCCCACTCGCTCCCAGTCCACTTAAACCTCCATTGGGGTGGCAAGAGAGAGAGTTTTGATTTGGATCCTTGAAAGAAAGAAAGAAAGATGAGTTGCTTTATCCTTTCTACAAATGAAAAGCATGTTTACATGAAGCGTGTGAATATTGGAGTTCAAGGCGTGAAAACGGAGTATTTGAGTTTAAAATTAGCATATGTGGTGCAGTGGACCTGAAATGTTCTAGAGACCTCAAAGTGCAGTCATTTGAAGGTCAGTGGTTAAAATAATCCTGGAAAACTTTGATTTTCCAACTAAAATGAGACGCTGCTTCAGGCCATTCTGGACGTGTGGAATGCTCATCCTGAGTTTACAGTTACACTGCCCTGCGTTCTGCTCTGATAGCCCTCTGGAATGTGGCTCTTTGTGAGAGAGGCAGCTTCAACTCTCCTGGGTCCTAACGCAGGGGCACAGCGGTGGCGTCCACTGATTAACCTGGACCACGTGGAACTGAATCATGTGCAGCTCACAATATACACACATGTACTTGGCTCAGGGATGGAAGTAAGGGTCCCATTGCACAGCAGATTCACACTTCACCCATTCCAGGTTTTACTACGTCAGATTAAACTTTAAAAGCAGGAACGGATCAAACTGCTATGCAATGGGAGTCTTTTTTCAATCCCTGTAGCCGTCACATGGTTAAACTTATACCAAAGACTCCTGCACAACTGCTACCTCCACACCATAATGCTCCACGAGGACAGCTGATGCCACAGAAATGTGATAATTAATGAACACTTCTGAGTCAATCATTTCTGTGACTGGCCTGTGGTCTGTGAATCTCTCATGTGATCTGTGAAATGGAAACAAGGCAGGGCAAGAATGCTTCACACTTGAGTAACATGGCAAAGAATCTTGCACCCATGCAACAATCCATCCGCACGTTCTTGGAAAGTACCTTTTCAATCAATAGCCTCCTTTTTTTTGCATGCACAGAAAAATATATATTGTACTGTAAGGACCTGGGGCTGCTGCAGCGGTTAAAAACGCGGTCTGCTGGGATACGTTGTATTGTCAGCAAGGAACATTGCGGGCTCAGAATTGAGCTTCAAAGTTTTTTTTTTCAAATGCACAAAATGTTGTTACTGGAATCACCGGTGTCCGTAAACACACGCAGGCCATCAACCGTGAAAGTTATTCAACACGATTACTGTAAAATACAAATAAACTAATCCAAGACTTCAGAAAACGTTACACTTTGACGAGCGGCAGACCAAACAGACAAAACGAAACCGAAAATAAATAACATTTAAATAATGGGTTTGACTACACAAAAAGGTATATTTGCAATATGTATTATTATTATTATTATTATTATTATTAATAAAATGTAACGGTAGAGTATATTAAAGAATACAATTAAAATGCCCTTACCGCTATCGTTTATATGCTCGTGAGATTGAGAGTCAAGCTATTGAAGTATCACATATTCTCTCTCAGCTGTGTAGCGGCCAGTGTAACTGCAGTGTCTGCGTCGCTCGAGTCATGATGGGCTCATGTGATTATTATTAAAAACGGTTTAAAAAAAAAAAAAAGAGGATCTTAAAACAACGCTCCCGACAGTCTGAGAGTTGCAATGATGAAATCTGCCCACTGAACTTTCGAAGTGCAGTGGCGGTTGTTTCGTTGTGTTTTTTTGAGCAAATTATACATTTTTAGCAAGTTGCATGATTAAACAAACACACCCACCCGATCAGACAGGAAAGCAGGATTTCAGGGAAACGAGACACTTCTTATTTTGCCCGGCTCATCGTGACTGAGAGTGCAGGCTCGTCTGCTGCTTGTTGTCGTCTGAATTCATTTACTTCTCCACTTTCCCCGTGGTTTGTGGAGCGGTTGACGACCCCAAACCTGGATACACCCTTGCGATTATTTTCTCAGAGGCCCAGTTTGAAACAGCAGCGTGCTGGGGTTGGAGGCGGGCTTGTTTTCAGCACAACTATCACCCGAGGTTATCATCCCGTCTCTGTGGTGCCAGCCATGTTGCAGCAGCTGAGTGCTCACGTGATCCCCCCTCCCGGGCTCCTCCGCTCTCACGTGACTGCCACCGCCTACACTGCGCATGCACTGTGTATCCGTGCGTGCAAGTGCTCTATCCCTCACACGGCTGACTGCAAGGTGTTTTTATTTTTGTAAAAACTGCGTCTCCTCGCTGTGCTCCGGCACGTCCATTAAGCGCTTCACTGGCAGGTGTTTCTTTATCAAAGACGGTGTGCACGTGCTGCTGTTTCTAAAAGAGGGACGTCAGGTGGCACGCAGCGCTGCTGTGCAATGAAACTTGTATAGAGTCATCGCACGAGGCGCAAAAGTTATAATTGACTCCTGTTTGACTATAACGAGAAAAATGCATCCCAGATAAAATATCGTGTGAATAGAATTGCACTATTTGTAAAGCAAGGCAATATGTTTATGACTCCTTGGAAGATGCAACCTGGTGGCATAACTTTGTGTGTTTGTTTGTAAAATTACTTTAAATCCTGTAGTTACAGCTTTAAAAATATAATAAATAAATAAATAAATAAATAAATAAATAAATAAATAAAAACAACAACCTGGAACTGATTGTGTTACTTTTTTGCATCGTTTCAATTACCTAGTTTTGATTCTGCCTTTAGACTTTAGACAAGAAAGAATCGTGCAAAATCGAATATATACAATGAATGGTGCAAAGTTTGCACATGAGCAACTGAGAGCACGGGCTAGGTTCACGCACGCTCAGGGAACTGAAAGGGGAGAATGCTGGCACAGCCTGCCGCATGGGATTTAGCTCTGCTTACAGGGAGTCCTGTAAGGGTATAAAAAGCCGGTCTTCGTTGCCATGGGCGACACGTATGTATGCCGGCTGCTGTTCGCTCCCCTTCAATAGTGGCCGGCGACGGTGTGTATTATACTCTGGCTGCTTGGCAGCCTCTGAGAGAGCCCCATTGTTTTGGGAAGGGGTGACTGTGAATGCCCCCCTCTCGCACCCTCCTCCCATCACAGTCCTATCCAGAATCTTCCCCCGTCCCCCACTCTGTTCAGTCAGTGAAGTTAAACCGCAGGGTTTATTCGTGGTCCCAGAATCAGCGGCGTCTACAGGGCTGATCTGCAACATCGGAGAAGGTAATATGCAGCTGTTTTTAGTGTTGGGCTATGCCTAAACTTAGAACATAATGCATAATCTCTGTTGTAATTAAGCGCTTTGACAGATTCATTTGAAGGGTGAAGGGTGCTGACATACCGATGTTCTCTTGCGGAGCTTAATGATGTGTGTAGCGTTGCAGGTTTAGGACAAGTGTACAGTGAGAATGATGCATCACACTGCAGGGTGAGGGTCTTGTTCGTCCAAGAAGAATTGATGTTGATTATGATGAATGAAGCGTGGGATTATCTCTGTCTACTTTATACAGTGTGTACTAAACTAACGAATATTTATTATAGCAGAGAGAGAGAGACAGAGAGAGAGAGAGAGAGAGAGCAAGTCGTGTACGTAAATGAACAAAATAAGAAAATTAAATCTTAAATGTACATTTTAAGCATCACCCCCCCCCCCCCCCCCGAAGCGTGTTCACTGTGCGTGAACGCGAGGGCTCGTGTTTCCTGTTAATTAGAATGGGGGGGGGGGGGGGGGTCTTCAGGTATGCGCGAGTAACAGGGCTGCATTGTTCCGCTTTACCTCTCAAAGCACGAAGAAGCATATCGATTTCCAATCAGATTAAACTCGCGCAATACCAGTCAGCCTGTCTGCGTGAGAGTGCATTACGTCATGCAATTGGATTACGTCATTGCAAACTGCTTGCTCATGGACACCCTTGAACGTACGTTTGTACCAAGGTGTATATCTGTAATAATAATAATAATAATAATAATAATAATACCAACACTGACGATGTCGTAGTTTTTGCAAACATTGCACTAAAGCAAACAGTTTTTTTTTTTGTTTTTTGGGGGGTTATTGCAATTATATCATTAAGTGCGTCAAAATAAATACTTTAGAATCGGCTGGGTTCTAAAACACGCCACGCATCAAACCTGTGGAGTTTCGTCCTCGGTCCCGCCTCCCGAGGTAATAAAATAGTCGCACGGAGACTTCAGTCTCTTTACGTTTCAGTTCATGTGCGTAAACAAGGTAAGTATAAACTAAATTTATCCAGCTGTGCGACTGACTCTTAAGAGCTCTCTGTGTCGAGTTCGTCCGCAGTTCCCTTGTAATTGTATTGCTGGAATCAGAAACTCTGCATCTGAAGTCAGAGCTAAATAATAATAATAATAATAATAATAATAATAATAATAATAATAATAATAATAATAACAACAATAATAATAATAATAATAACGCTACTCAAATTTCGTTTAAAAATAAAAAAACAAACAAACAAACAAACAAAACACAACAATCAAAACGCTTTCCTCCGCCTCCATCGCCTGGGATCGCAGTCTGCTTTCCTTGCAGCTTGCTGCATTCGTGTTCTGTCTGCTTTGCTGCTGTTTTGAAAAGTAAATTTAAGAGACGGGAGAACGTGATCCCCCAGCGAGACCCACTCCGCTGCGCGCCGCTGTTGACTCGAACTAAGACTCTGGAAGACCTCGGCACGCCCACTCGCTGTGCGCGGCCAAGTGCCCTTACTGGATGTGAATTACTATTATTTTCCTGTCGAGTGTCTGTGTGTACTACTGCCCTGCAGTTTAAAAAAACAACGCGTTCTTCCCTGGTCCTGCTGTTGAGCAGACCCTACGCACATTCAAAACACACCCATAAAAGCGATGTGTAGGTCCAATATTAATAATAATAATTATATATATAAAAAAAGTCTCTCTCTTTCTCTCTCGCTTCTGTCTGTTGGCTGTGCCACGCAGCTGCACCGGTTCTGTGCTGCATGCGATCAGACGCTATCTGAGGTGCTCCACTCCACTGTAAGCTTCGCGCTGCACTGGTCGTGTGACTGCACTGCAGCTGTCTGCAGGCTACGCTCCACACCGTTGTGTAAGCTACGCGCTGTTCCAGGCTGTGTGACTGCAAGCAGCCCAAACAGAGACACACAGCTCTCAGTGTCTTGGTGCTTTAGCCCTCGCTGCTTGGTGCTTCGGCCCCAGTGCCTAGGCTTTGATGCCCGCGGTACCCTAGGGTCCTCGGTGCTTCAAGGACTATACGCCTCGGCACTTCGCCGCCTCGAGGCTTTTTATTTCAACTCGGCTCTCAATTACTTAACTAAGCCCTTACCTGAACTCATAATTAGCTTAATTAGACTTTTTTTGATTGTTCTCAACTCGTAAACAGCTGCAGGGTTCAAGGTGTGTTGTAACATGTTATAGTTACATTGAAATCTGTAACTCTTTAAGATTCAGGAGGTGTTTAGCATGGTGCAATGTTTAATTGCTCAATGGTGCATGCGGTTAAAACCAGCCTTGCGATGCAGCGAGAGAGGGGCGATGCGCTTGACATCACCGGGGTATGATGCAACGTCAAACAGTTCATATTGAAGTGTGGTTTTGTGGAAAGGCTTTCTTTGGGAATGTGTCATCTCCTTAGCCCTCCTCTCTCTGCGTCCTCCCTCGCTTGTTCACTCTTTCAGTCTCTGGCCCGGAGCACAGTTCTCTGTTACTCACAGCCTATCTCTCTCTCTCCCCTCTCTCTCTCTCTCTGTCTCTCACCACACCAGAAGATGGCACCCTTCCTGAAAAGACTTTGGAAGCTGAAGAATGCTTTTGTGATTGTTCTCACTCCGCTTCTGCTATTGCCTCTGCCGTTGCTCATCCAAACCAAGGTATTTGATCATCGTTGCAATTATTTGCAAGGATTTTAAAATGATATTATAAAAAAAAAGTGTTTCCATGCAATTTTGCTCTACAGTAATGTTTCATAAAGTGTTTGTTTTTGGTAGTTGCACGCTGTTGCAGTTTCTCTAGCGTTCATAGCTTAATTACGCACTGATTTGATGATGTAATTATCCAGTTTTAAAACTTCAGGGGTCTGTTTGCTGGAGAGCAATTCCTTGCATTAGAAATATTGAACGTTGCATGCTTATAATGACAGTGCCCCATATGCACTTTTTGTAAAGTTTTGGAATGTATTTTATCCCCATGCAATGTCCTGAGGTTTGACGCATGCATCTTTTCCAATTTACATCACTCCTAATATTATTACAGCATGATTACTTTAATACTTATTTGGATCATGATTTTTTTTTTTAAATTGTTTTATTTAAAACGAAATTCACCAGACATCATGCCTAAAGCATAACCCAGATGTGTGCATTGCTGTCGTGGAGCCAGCCAATAAATACCTATAGAAACATTCATTTCTTGACAGTATTTTCTTGCTGTGTGTTTTATTTCACTGCTGACTTTAACTGTATCCACGTTGGACGCTGCAGAAATGAATTCCTGGGTGCAACAGAAGGTTGAAACAGGTGGTTATCTGCCATGTAAGACTGTTACTTCATAGAATTTTAACAGAGTAAGGGTTCTGCTCGACGCCCAAATGGAGCCATATGGTTCTATATCGGAACATCCAGAATCCACCTCTTCCAAAATGCCAATAAACTAAATAGATTTTCAATTAAGTGGCCCGTGATGTATTTTTTGATCATTTATTTTTTTTAAGGTGTTTGTAAGCGTTTTAATTCTTATCATTCCCATCCTTTTAATGACGTATTAAGAATGAAATGCATACAATTAGAAAAATGTTGTAGTTATTTTTTGCTTCCTAAATGCAGCCTATGGTGTGGACCAAGGAAGCAACATCTCCATTGTGGCTCCAGCACAGAGTTAGCATCCTGCTGTAGAAAGTGGACCTGGTGGAGCCAACATGGCAGACAGTTTCCCCAACCTTCTGTGCTAAATAAATGAACTGCAGCTCTCCCTAACCTCCTGCTCCTGCACCTTACCCTTCTGTGTTAATCTGTCACCTGCCCTGGGTGTGTTTTTCAGCGGTGAGGTTGTAACTGGATAACAGAATGCCCTTTCCTCTCACCTTTTAATCTTTAACAGCTTCAGGATGTCCATACTAGCCCAAGTGCCAGATACTGTGGGTTTACAGCTGCTGCAATAAATATCATCTAAAAAGCATTGGGAGAGTGAGACCCTAATCATAACTAAAAATGACATTGTGGTCTTCTTGTCTTCATGCCAAACAGGTCACAGCAGTGGCACCATTGTAAACCTGGAGTCATTTTCATTGCACAGAGCTGGTCCTGATGTAACCAGTCAGTCAACCAATCAATCAATCAATCAATCAATCAATCAGTATTTATTTTATATAGCGCCTTTCATAGTGGACCACCATCACAAAGCACTTTACAAGATAGTGAGGAACAATGCATGATACATTACATACAGCAGTAAAAAAAACAATGCAAATACATTAAATACAAAGGCTAGGGTGTGAATTCTAAACGTGGATGCGTGTGTCAAGCAGAACTAAGCGAATAAGATTGAGTGGAAAACCTGAAATAGCAATTTAGACAACAGCTAATAATAGAGATCAGGCTTTATGGAACATTATGTCTGGGATAACATTAGAATGCAAAAATATGACCAATGGCAGCCTCATGCTGAACCACTCTACCTGCCCTTGAGCTGCTAATGCTACCAACACTGGTAGTGAAAGAATTCCCATTTCTGGGAATCCTGAGAGCAGGGATTAAGCTCGTGCGCCGATACTTGTGAGTCACTGTGTGCGGTTAAGATGAAACGTCACAACAAACTCAAAGAGCGAGGTGAAACGCTGGGAACATCCAAGCAGTACAAGGGAGACTTTGGAGCACCATAGTAAGCAATGCAGCACCTAGAGTGAGACGAAGGTCAGTGCACGGGTCACTGCGATTCCCAATCTCACACGCAGTGTAGTTAACCTGCAACTCAAAACACCCGCCGCAGAGTGAAAATACTGATATAGGGGCCGCAGTGCACTGAGATAACAACTCAGCCCTGCCAGGGGTACAGATGTGTGTTTCCTGTTAGACAGTGCCAACCTGGGGGGCTTTTTATTGGCTACCTTTTATTTACCTGGCTGTAAGATAACCTTGTGTCCTAGGAGAATGTATAGAGAGAGAGAGAGCCATTGATTACTGCAAAGAAACACTAAGCCATGAAACTCAAAAACTGACATACAGAATGATTGAATTAGAAGCAGTAAAATCAGGGAGACCGTGTCTGTTCATGATACTGGAGATACAGGTCTGCAATGCAGGGCACTTGGTGAAGCAGTCACTGAGTGTAGGAGATACAGCGGTAATGAGTCTCTTTGGCACGGAGCAAGAGGTTTGTGTTAACCTGTTAATTACACCCCTGTCATTCCTTCCACAGTCACAGCCGGCCTCAGACGAGCTCAGACTACAGTCTAATTCCCATAATGATGTTGACACAATGTTGATAATGCATGTGGGTGTGTGGGTGTGTGCGTGTGTGGTTTTTTTCCACATGATAATTGCATTTTCACCTGGTACCTCAAATGCTGTAATCAGCGCCCTGTTTTAATCAGGCTGTGGTCGCCTGATCTGTGAAGTAGGCTGGTTATTGGTTGGGTTTGAGCCTGTCAGGGGAATACCCCTGATTACGTTAGTGTGTCTGTGTCTCTATCTGTTTGTATGTGTGAGTGTGTGCTCGGGGCCTCATTGAGATGAACTGAGGCTTTTCATTTAAATCCTCAGAGGTGTGCCAGGGGATTGAAGCAAGCCACTTCCAGGTTTCATAGAGTTTCTACAGATTCCAGAGTGTGTGTTCATGCGAGGGCTTCAGTGCAGACCCTAAAGACACACATTGAGTACAGTTTGCAAAACATGCAAGAGTGCTTTGCTAAAAAAACAAAAGCAAAGTAGTTCTACCCAGGCGTGTGACTGTGTCTGACTCTTCAATCTGGCATGGGAAATAATGTATTTATTCAGGCCGGTTTACACACTCCACCTCACTGGCACAACCCTTAACTCATTCAGCATCCACTTGTATCCAAGGAGAATCAGGATCCAACAGGATACTCATCAATAATATATATATATATATATATATATATATATATATATATATATATATATATATATATATACAATGAAATGAAAATGACAGCAGGTGTGTCTGACCTCGCTGTGCTGTGTCCAGCTGCATGCATGCGGGTGTGTCTGACCCCGCTGTGCTGTGTCCAGCTGCATGCATGCGGGTGTGTCTGACCCCGCTGTGCTGTGTCCAGCTGCATGCATGCGGGTGTGTCTGACCCCGCTGTGCTGTGTCCAGCTGCATGCATGCGGGTGTGTCTGACCCCGCTGTGCTGTGTCCAGCTGCATGCATGCGGGTGTGTCTGACCTCGCTGTGCTGTGTCCAGCTGCATGCATGTGGGTGTGTCTGACCTCGCTGTGCTGTGTCCAGCTGCATGCATGCGGGTGTGTCTGACCCCGCTGTGATGTGTCCAGCTGCATGCATAGTATCAGATTTTTTTATATAAAGCAAGGGGCTGCTAGGACCTCATTTTTGCTGTTCAACCTATAATTTTGGTAATTGTAAACACGAGGCATTTAGAAATTAAGAACCCCAATAAAAATACTTTTTTTTTTTTTTTTTTTTAATTTGAAATTCTATTTATTCTGGATTTAAATATTAGAAATGGAGAGTAAGTGCTATCAAGCCTGGACTGAAATAGTCAACTTCAAAACTATATAAAAAAAATAACAACACCTCAAGAAAGGTTTTAACATAGTTATTTTTTTATTTTTTTTATTTACATGTTAAAGCTCAAAACCTCTTTGCACAAACACAGTAATGTGGCGTGTCAGACTGTGCGTACTGCTGGTGTTTCTTCGTGCCTACGCGAGTGATACACCGTGTTTCACAGAGAAGTCTGTCCCGCAGTATTCACAGTAGACGTTAGATTGAAACACCATTCTGTGGTAAATCCCACTCGGTATTTCTGACAAGCCAACCTCGATCTTTTTGATTGAGGAGAGTCACGTTTTTTGGTTTGATTTGTGATTCCTATTTTACAACTATAAACAAAAATGTTCGCTTTACATAACCTTTGGGTTTCTACAGGACCGCAAACACCAACTGCAGGTTTTACATGCCTTAAAAAAATAACGTTTGAAGTTGAAAGACTCTTTGTTTGCGTCTGTTGTTTGGGCTGTGGTACAGTTTGCAGTTATTTTGCGTTTCGGTTTGTTTGTTCACATATATTATACTGAAAATAATTACAGCAAGCGATCGGAATCTCGTTTCTCTGTTTTTCGAGAACTGGATGATTTCATTTCGTAGTAAGCACGGTATTCACGATGTGCTATTTGTCCTCACAAACACTGCTTTCTCAGCAATGCCGAGATAATTCTTTTGATTTGGATCAAAGACCCGACAGTCATTGAAAAATGCAGCTGCAGGCTGACGAAATCGGACAGTAAAATTGTACCTGCATGCATGTTTAAATCAATTGACTTTCTGAAGGACCACTAAACCGGCTCAGAGCTTTTAGTATGTCCGTTAAAATGCCACAATAATCTGTCAGTGAAATACTCTATTATTTAAGAACCATTCATCCGTTTTAAACAGGAAAACAGACACATGGTACTGAAATAATATTTCACAAACGCCCAGGGACTATCCATCATGTATTTATTTAATAAAAATCGTAGTATTATACGTCTTCGCCGTAGCAGAACCTCCAAAACAGCAGCTGCTACGGCCAAATCGTGTCAGTTGGCATGCGTGATGTGGGTGCGTGTGTGTGAGCCCGGTGTGTCTCTCCCCGCAGGAGGCTCGCTGTGGCTATGTGATCGCTCTCATGGCAGTGTACTGGTGTACCGAAGCAATGCCCCTGGCTGTCACTGCCCTCCTGCCAGCTGTGCTCTTTCCCATGCTGGGGGTCCTGGAGTCGGGAAAGGTACAGAGCACATGCATAATGATATCATATCATATCTGTATTTTTTATATAACGCCTTTCATAGTAGATACATGTGCCTAGGTTTGTTTTTGAGCAGAAATGATAGACAGACTCAATACCATGAAGTCTGCATGTTTAAATAATAAAAAGGAATAGATTGATACATCATCAAACACACTTTCCCTGGACAAAGCCATGTGAAACACACCAGAACATTGAGAAGTTGGCTCTTATATGGTATCCCTAAGAACCCTCATCAGTCTCTAGAATTACTTACTGAAGTTGAGAAGTAATTGCTACACAGCTAACTCAGTGTTTGAATGATTGATAATGACCTGCATTGCCTCAGTGACGCCAGTGGCCGCTCAGCCCCTGTCTGCTCCCTCCCACCCTCCCAGGTGTGTATGCAGTACCTGAAGGACACCAACATGCTGTTTCTGGGCGGGCTGATGGTGGCCGTGGCTGTGGAGCACTGGAATCTGCACAAGCGCATTGCTCTGAGAGTGCTGCTCGTTGTGGGGGTCAGACCAGCGCTGTGAGACACCTTAAACACCGCTTCATTATCATTCACACTGAGCCATTCACACGTTTAGCTCTTTCATGCATGACATTTCTTTCCATTGCTTTGCAGGGGGTGGAAAAAATGGCATCCTGCATTTGTATCTTCCATATGGCCCCATATAAAGACTAGAAGAGTTTTTTTTTTTTTGGATTCGTCCCCATATGATGCATGAAAGGGTTAAATGTTTTTCAAGTGTTAGAATGTTGTCCTCCTTGTCAAAGATATGCATGCCAAATATAGGGGTCAGCTGTAGTGCTTATGCAATAGAATGTGGGTTATTACAGATTACCAAGCCAAGCTGCTAAACTGCCAAGCTGCCAAGATGCTGAATCACTGGGATCCTTCAGGACCCTTCACAGTTTTGAGATCAGTCCTCTCTGAAGACATGGGAATGGGGTATGACAGGTAGTGCTGCATGGACCGATCATTTCATTAGATCAAGCTCTCCACAGGTGAGGATCATTAGTGCTGATCAGACTAATTTACCAGTCCAAGTGAAGAAACAGCTGCTTGGGTGGCTCGGTGTTCTCCACAGAAAAGCAGCAATCAACACAAGTCCCAGCAGCTCTCTTCGCTCGTTTTACTTGGAATGGTAAATTAGCCCGATCGACCCCAGCGACCTTCACCTGATTTCCGTGGAGAGCTCAGTCCGAATAATCAGACAGCCGGTTCGTGCCGCTAGTGACAGGACTGCGTGTGTGTCTCGCGACAGGCTGATGCTGGGGTTCATGGTGACCACGGCCTTCCTGTCCATGTGGATCAGCAACACGGCCACCACTGCCATGATGGTGCCCATCGTCCATGCCGTGCTGGAGCAGCTGGACTCCAGCGAGGCCGAGGCCAGGGAGCTCGCACCCGAGTCCGGGGACAACACCAGCATCAAGCTCATGGATGTCCAGGGTGGGTCTGTAAATACGGTTTTAGGACACAGTCTGTGTAGTGCTTGGGGACTGTTGTGCTGCTGTTGCTGGCAGTGCTGTGATCTGGTCAATCTGTTCAGGGTTCTGCTAACAAGAGGAATACCCTGATGTTACAGGAATTCTAATGGTATATTTTATTCTATAAAACTTTTCTCATTCCCAAACTTTTCTTTTGTTCTTCACTCCCCAGTGGTAGAGAACGGGGGTGCGGTAACAGAGTCAGGTGACCATGACAACGCTGCGGCGCGGAAGAACATGTGTAAAGGGATGACGCTGTGCGTGTGCTACGCGGCCAGCATCGGAGGCACGGCCACGCTGACGGGCACCGGGCCCAACCTCGTACTGAAGGGCCAGATGAACCTGCAAGTCACCTTCTAGTACCTCAACCCAGCTCTGCCTCTCTTACTGTCTTAACGTGCCTCCATTCAAACTGCCTGCAGTTTGCAGGAGCCCGTATTGTAAAACAAGTAGTGACCTTCCTCACTGAACATCAATCAATGCAGTGGCACATAGCGTGATTGCTGTAATGATGTACTGATGTGACGGGCAGGTTTCGTAGGGAGAGTGGGGTGGTACAGCTTGTGGGACACCTAGTTATTGTGGTTTATAGTGCCTCTCCGCCTCTCAGCTCTAATCCCTCTTACCTCCACAGGCTGTTCCCTCAGAACGGTGACATCATTAACTTCGCCTCCTGGTTTGGCTTCGCCTTCCCCAACATGATAATCATGCTGACCCTGGCCTGGCTCTGGTTGCAGTTCGTCTTCATTGGATTCAAGTGAGTGTGCTACTGAGGAAGGGGCGCTGCGGCCGCGTCTTAAATCTACCCCTTATGCAGTAATCACTGTAGCTGTCTTTCAACTACAGAAGAAGGTGTTCTGGGACGGGGGCTGCTTTAAGATTATGATTTTGTCAGAGCCCCAGCTCCACTGCTTAAAGTAGCGGGTTGGGGTTTGGATTGGATTATGATAGCTGGGAAGATTGGACAGAAGGTTTGTAGTCAGTGTTTAACAGAGATATCGGGCCTGTGTTGTGCCTCTTTGATCCTTAGGACTCCAGCCCCTCTGGGATAATCCTAGGAGACAGGGCGGTTCTCCTAAAGAGAATTTCTAGGTGTTTCGGGTCCACAAAAAAAGCTTCCCCGAAAAACCACAACCACATTGCGATTTATCCTGCTCCCAAAATTGCTGTGGTCGAAGAGGGAGGTTTCATATGTGGTCATGTTTTTTTGTTTTTCGAGCTTTCTTTGAAATCTTTTTTTGTTCAGCTTCAAGAAGACGTGGGGCTGTGGCACGATGAAGTCGGAGAAGGAGCTTGCTGCCTACAACATGATCAAAGAGGATTACCGATGCCTGGGACCGGTGTCCTTCGCAGAAATGAACGTCCTGGGTCTCTTCGTTCTGCTCATCCTGCTGTGGTTCAGCCGAGACCCCGGCTTCATGCCTGGCTGGGCCTCGCTCCTCTTCAACACAGACTCAGAGTAGGCACTGCCCTTCCTGTTTACAGCGCAGTGCATTCTGGTACTTGTAGTCCTGCATCTCCTAAAGGAAACAGACAGGCGAAAGGTACCTGAACGCATTGGAGTAAACCTGGAGCCATATGGTCGCCCTTCTGGTATAGATTTGACCTTAATGCTGTGTCTACCTGTGTCACTGTACAAGCATTCCTCTGTGTACAGGGGCACCCTAGTAAGACATCACCTTGTAAAAATACAGCAAGCTAATTTGCTAAGTGTACATAAAAAAAACGAGACTGGAGTTTGCCTTTGTATCCCAGTATATATTATCCTAGTTTGACTCGCGTGTGTTTGCCTCTGCAGGTATGTGACAGACGCCACAATGGCAGTCTTCGTCGCAGTCCTCCTCTTCATCGTCCCCTCAAAGAAACCACAACTCTGCTTCTGGAGAGACGAGAGCAACGAGACGGGTATCACATCAGATCATTACTATTCCCAGAATCAGACAGGCATGAGGGGCTGAAATCCAGTTCAGGATAGCGGGCAGTAAAGGGTTGGGTCTGGGAGGCTTGTGATGGGGTGTAGATGTGTTACACACTCGATACTTCTTCCATTCTCTCTCATTCCACAGTAGTGAATAGTCTAGAGGGGAGGGGGCGAGGGGGCTGATTTAAGGTTATTGTTTTTTTTTCAGAGCCCCTGTTTCACTGCTACAAGCTACAGAGCTGGGGTTATGATAATTCTGATAGTGGAGGTGTGGTAGACAGATTGCAGTCTGTGTTTAACAGAGATACGGGTCGCGTCTCTCAGATCCCCAGAGCTCCAGCCCCATGGCCCCTCTGCTCAGCTGGGAGGTGGTTCATAAGAAGATGCCGTGGAACATTGTGCTGCTATTGGGAGGAGGGTTCGCACTGGCCAAGGGGAGCGAGGTGAGAGACTGGAATTACACAGACTCCGCACACACAGCGTTCTGTAGCATGCAGCACAAGGGAGGCTCCCAAGCTCATTTGTTTTCTGTTAATTCATGTCACGGATTGCATCACAAGCACCTAGAGTGTTTTCCATTTCAAAGAGTCAGTTGAAGTTTGCAACACAGCAGCTGGTGTCTTTGGTATTTTAAATATAGACAAAGAGAAGATGTGATACCTTTTATTGGACTAAAACTAAACAGTAATTAAAATAATTAAAAAGAAGCTTTCAAGACCTCAGCGGTCTCTTCTTCAGGTGAAACGTCTCTGTATTAAAAACATAAAAACATGCTTAAATAAAAACTTGTAAATAAAGCCTTAATTAACCCTGGTCTTTGTTCAATTATTTTTACATTATCCACCTAAAACCATCTCGGCTGTGGAGGAATGCAGAAGCGTTTCTGCTGTGAAAATACACAATAGCATGTTAGAGCAGGATTGCTAACGCATGGCTCTCTGTTAACCCTCTCCTCACTGGTTTCCCCTGTCCAGGTGTCCGGCCTCTCCAGGTGGCTGGGCGGTCAGATGACCCCTCTCCATACCGTCCCTCCCTGGGCGATCACTATCATCCTGTGCCTACTCATCTCCACCTTCACAGAGTGCACCAGCAACGTGGCCACTGCCACCCTCTTCCTGCCCGTCCTTGCCTCCATGGTAAGAACCACGTGGCAGCACCCTTGAGTCAATGCTAGGCGACTAACCTGAAATGAGTTAGAGCAGATTTGAGTGGCACTATTTCCTTTGCCATCCTTTCAGTCGGGCAGGGGAGCAGTCTGCCTGGCAAACTGGTCTCCTGGCAGAGCTGCCTAATTGGCGCACAGAGAATGCAATCTCCTGACTGTCCTGAAATGTGTTGCTTATGTAACCCTGGCACACTGTGAACCAACAAGACAGACAGGCTCGACCCCGAGGCTATCTGTCTGCACGATTAGAAGGGAGCCCTTGTTGGTGTTTATCAGAGTTCAAAGACTTCCTACAGCCTCAATCCAGAATCTTGAAACGCACTCAGAGAATCTGAACTGCCTGAATGAATCCCAGGCGAGCGGGACGCTCCATTTTAAAAGGCTTGTATTTAAACTGCGCGTGGAGCCTGTAACTCCGAGCGACCATGACGTGAAGACTGGAGGCGCGGTCTGTTTGCAGGTGGATCATTTTGTCCTGAAGGTTATCTGCACACAATCCAGAGCCTTCCCTGGTAATCGATTGCAATCTCACTCCCGTCACCCGCACTGCAGATCTTTTAACTGTGTAATAATTATCTGTGAATGGTTGCTCCTGGTTAATGGTGTGTGTGTGTGTTGCTGTTGTTTCAGTCCCAGGCCATCGGTATTAACCCTCTCTATGTGATGGTGCCCTGCACACTCAGCGCCTCCTTCGCCTTTATGCTGCCTGTGGCCACGCCCCCCAACGCCATCGTCTTCTCATACGGGTACCTGCAGGTGTCTGACATGGTGAGCACACTCTTTTCCTTTGCAGTCACGTCTTCTGCGTCTCTTTTTGGCGTGTGTGTGTGTGTGATTGTTGTCCTCTCACTCTGATCAGGTGAAGGCTGGATTGGTGATGAACATCATCGGGATCCTCTGCATCACGCTGTCCTTCAACACCTGGGGACGCTTCATGTTTGACCTGAACACCTTTCCACAATGGGCCAACACCACGGGGGTCTGAAGCACCAATCGAGAAGTGACTGGGGACCCGGGAGGAGAGATCAAGAGAGGAGCCTCCCCCCCTGGATATCTTGTTGTTGGGGGGCTGGTTTTGTACTCTTTTATGCACATTACATATTATTATGTGTTTATTTAGCAGATGTCTTTATCCAAGGCGACTCACAGAGACTAGGATGTGTGAACTATGCATCAGCTGCTGAATCGCTTACACCACTCAGGGTCACACAGGGCTTGTAACCTCCTGGTTACAAGCCCTTTTCTTTAACCATTGGACCACACAGCCTCCTACAGTTGCTTGCATTATATTTCAATGATATGTTTATAAAATTGCTATTCACATTTGTATATAAGTATGTTTAAAACCAGAGTGGCCTAACTTTCTGTTTCAGAATCATATTGCAGACTGATAGTCATGTCAACAGACCCTCAACTCAACCATACTGTGCACAGCCAGTCAGATCTTTAGAATGTGTTTCATCTTGATTTTTAATACAGAGTAACGTGACACTAATTCTATTCAACAGTTACTGAAATGTACATTCCACCATGCAAGTTCACCTAAATGAATCCTTTGACATGTGCCTTGATTCTAACATAGTAAGGATCCTACTTTCCTCCAAACCAGCTGGAAAAAAAACCTTTAGGACAGAAAGTGTGAATTCTGTAAAGTGATCAGAATAGCACTCAATGATTACCATGAACCAGCCCTCTCTATCTATACGGTTAACAGAACACATTATATTGGAATATGTAGTGCATTCATAATAATAATAATAATAATAATAATAATAATAATAATAATAATAATAATAATAGCAAGGGGTGGTTTTATGCTGTACTATATGTAATCTGTTTTTAATTCAAAGAAAAACGAATATATGTAAATAAATGTTTTGTTTATATTATTTTGTAATTCAAAACTGGATGACTATGACTATTATTATACCAATGCTTGCATCTATAATTTAAAAAAAAAAATCTCAATCATAGATTCTAAGTTGAAAAATAAAATAAACGATTTGAATTGCCTACGCTGAAACGCGTGTCTACGGATACCACCCTGGAGCTACTGCACTGCTACAGATGACTGGCTGTGTGTGTGTTTGTACCATTGTGATATCATTTAAAAATACAAATATGAACGCGCTGCTCTCCAGCGTAAGAAATACAGTATTTGAGCCCTACCGCGGATCCTTACTTTAATAAATATAGCGGTAACAGCAATAGAGTAAGCAGGACTGGGTGAGGCATGTATTTGTGTTTTAACCCCCATTGATGCACAGAACAAACGATCATTTGAAAACCAAAAAGCAAGCGTGTTTCTCTGGAGACTGAGGGAGTGGGAGGTCATGGAGGAGCAATACTGGACAGACCAGGCTGGGTTTGCAAAGCCTTTGTTAACACCTTAACACAGACCTCCACCGCTGAGCCTTTTACCATCGCTCGCAGGGTCTCGAGAAACAAGTCCAGGATATGCTGAATCTCAATTCTACAATGCGCTGGATTCGAATGCTGCTGCGTGACAGCGTGCTGCTTAAATACAGCGTTGCACGACTGGGTGATCAAAAAGGTCCAGTTTGTCACGAAGCTACCGTTATAAAAACGTGAGCTGTAATGTCGCATTTTTCTGTTCCCATGCTTTCACTGTGCGTTTCCCATGCTGTACCGTTCCTCTGTGTGCTTTACAATGCTCGCCTCTGATTGCGCTGTGCTTTATTACACTTTGCAGAGCTTTGGGAAACTTTTAACAGGTTGACGATAGGAAGGCAAACACGTTTGGAAAAGCTTTCAAACATGTACAGAACGCTGAATAAAACTCCTTATAGAAACTCAGCCTAGAGGAGTGCAGCCATGCACAGTGCCTGGCTCTGACCCAGTCTGCACTGGGATTACAGCAATTAAAAAAAACTGAAATGTTTAACAGGGGTTGAGCCTGCAATCAGACAAGCCCCAGCAGCACTGAGAACTGCAATCCGCTCCAGACAGTCATAATTACAGAGTGCAATCTCCGAATGTCCACATTTCTAAATACCCCGTCATTAACTCCTTATAACAAGTACATGGCGCAGTGAATCCTCAATCATATACTATATATACACCGAATGGGCTGCTCTTTCTCTGCATCAAGCGTAACAAGACACGTTAACCCACTGGGATCTGTCTGCGTGGGATCTGTGCACTAGCCCCTTGGTATACTGTCTGCGTGGGATCTGTGCACTAGCCCCTTGGTATACTGTCTGCGTGGGATCTGTACACTAGCCCCTTGGTATACTGTCTGCGTGGGATCTGTGCACTAGCCCCTTGGTATACTGTCTGCGTGGGATCTGTGCACTAGCCCCTTGGTATACTGTCTGTGTGGGATCTGTACACTAGCCCCTTGGTATACTGTCTGTGTGGGATCTGTACACTAGCCCCTTGGTATACTGTCTGTGTGGGATCTGTACACTAGCCCCTTGGTATACTGTCTGCGTGGGATCTGTGCACTAGCCCCTTGGTATACTGTCTGCGTGGGATCTGTACACTAGCCCCTTGGTATACTGTCTGCGTGGGATCTGTGCACTAGCCCCTTGGTATACTGTCTGCGTGGGATCTGTGCACTAGCCCCTTGGTATACTGTCTGCGTGGGATCTGTGCACTAGCCCCTTGGTATACTGTCTGCGTGGGATCTGTGCACTAGCCCCTTGGTATACTGTCTGCTTGGGATCTGTGCACTAGCCCCTTGGTATACTGTCTGCTTGGGATCTGTACACTAGCCCCTTGGTATACTGTCTGCTTGGGATCTGTGCACTAGCCCCTTGGTATACTGTCTGCTCGGGATCTGTGCACTAGCCCCTTGGTATACTGTCTGCTTGGGATCTGTGCACTAGCCCCTTGGTATACTGTCTGCGTGGGATCTGTGCACTAGCCCCTTGGTATACTGTCTGCGTGGGATCTGTGCACTAGCCCCTTGGTATACTGTCTGCGTGGGATCTGTGCACTAGCCCCTTGGTATACTGTCTGCGTGGGATCTGTGCACTAGCCCCTTGGTATACTGTCTGCGTGGGATCTGTGCACTAGCCCCTTGGTATACTGTCTGCTTGGGATCTGTGCACTAGCCCCTTGGTATACTGTCTGCGTGGGATCTGTGCACTAGCCCCTTGGTATACTGTCTGCTTGGGATCTGTGCACTAGCCCCTTGGTATACTGTCTGCTTGGGATCTGTGCACTAGCCCCTTGGTATACTGTCTGCGTGGGATCTGTGCACTAGCCCCTTGGTATACTGTCTGCTTGGGATCTGTACACTAGCCCCTTGGTATACTGTCTGCTTGGGATCTGTGCACTAGCCCCTTGCTATACTGTCTGCTTGGGATCTGTGCACTAGCCCCTTGGTATACTGTCTGCGTGGGATCTGTGCACTAGCCCCTTGGTATACTGTCTGCTTGGGATCTGTACACTAGCCCCTTGGTATACTGTCTGCTTGGGATCTGTGCACTAGCCCCTTGGTATACTGTCTGCTTGGGATCTGTGCACTAGCCCCTTGGTATACTGTCTGCGTGGGATCTGTGCACTAGCCCCTTGGTATACTGTCTGCTTGGGATCTGTGCACTAGCCCCTTGGTATACTGTCTGCGTGGGATCTGTGCACTAGCCCCTTGGTATACTGTCTGCGTGGGATCTGTGCACTAGCCCCTTGGTATACTGTCTGCTTGGGATCTGTACACTAGCCCCTTGGTATACTGTCTGCGTGGGATCTGTGCACTAGCCCCTTGGTATACTGTCTGCTTGGGATCTGTGCACTAGCCCCTTGGTATACTGTTACTTGAATGGAAATGGAAATGTTAACCCTTATAAGACCTGTCTACGGGACAGCCCACTGCAGACGTGGGCAGCAGTGTGGCGTAGTGGTTAGGGCTCTGGAGTGGGGGACACTGCTGTTGTACCCTTGAGCAAGGTACTTTACCTAGATTGCTCCAGTAAAAACCCAACTGTATAAATGGGTAATTGTATGTAAAAATAATGTGATATCTGTATAATGTGATATCTTGTAACAATTGTAAGTCGCCCTGGATAAGGGCGTCTGCTAAGAAATAAATAATAATAATAATAAAGACGTAGTTCAAGGACAGATAGTGTCCGCTCAAAAGTGCGGAGCAGTTAACGGTTTAACTAGTTACTCGTATATCTCTTTGCGTTAAATATTGCTGGATGGCTTGGTTAGAGAGATCAGTGACCCACCAGCACACAGGGTTCTGTGTATGCAGAGGATGACGCCCTCTTGTGGTCAAGAGTAACATAGCATCCCTGCTGAGTACAGAAACAGAAACTTCCGTGAACCAAGTGTTATTATTATTATTATTATTATTATTATTATTATTATTATTATTATTATTATTATTATTATTTTGCAGATTAATTTGTAACATTGATAGTTTAATTTTACTTTTTGGAAAAAAAATGCCCCAAACTGCATCTCAGCCAAACCTATTTAATATACCCGAATATAACATACCTGGGACTCTTAAACTTAGCAATTACACGAGAAGAACGTGTTCGCCGTCAGTGGGCGGCGTCAAATACGTTTTACGTGAACGTGTACGTCTCTCGTCAACTTCCGGTGAAGATGGCCGAGTTGTGATTGTAGAAAGAGACTCCGCTGGAATTTGATTTTTTTTTTCGTTTAAATTGTTTCAGTGACACTTTCTTAAGGTTTGCTGTCGGGTGTTTGTTTCGTTGTAGTTTTGAATTATTTCTGTGGATTGAAATAATCGCACGATACACAACCCGCTGTCATGGCGAGTGCAATGGAATCAGGTAACTAAGGAAGTGGAAAAGATAAGAAACGTTTATTTAACTCAGTTAGTGGAGTTGTAGCTCAGTCGCACAGTAAATTCAGTAAATTGATTTGGTTCAAACGCTACATACTGTGGCTGTAGTGGATTGTTGGAACAGTTAATCTGTGAACTATCGCCCATTCACCGTAATCAAAAGTACACCGGGCCACATCCTCAAATGTTTCAAAAGCGTGTTTTATTTCTGTTTGTTGCTGTGCGTTTTTATCTCAGAATGACTTTGTGAGCCGCTTGTTATAGCATTCTTTCTCCTTCCCTTGAAGAGGAGCAGGCGCGGATTCGGTTCCAGCTCGAGTTGGAGTTTGTACAGTGCCTGGCTAACCCCAATTACCTCAACTGTGAGTACACTGCAGCATCAGCAACGGGCTCCGACACACGGCTCCCTCTGCATAGCACGAGTGTGTGTATAAACCAGCAAGGACTCAGCACATCACACTCCTGTAATGTGTGTGTGTGTGTGTGTGTATAAACCAGAAAGGACTCAGCACATCACACTCCTGTAATATGTGTGTGTATAAACCAGCAAGGACTCGGCACATCACACTCCTGTAATGTGTGTGTGTGTGTATAAACCAGCAAGGACTCGGCACATCACACTCCTGTAATGTGTGTGTGTATAAACCAGCAAGGACTCGGCACATCACACTCCTGTAATGTGTGTGTGTATAAACCAGCAAGGACTCAGCACATCACACTCCTGTAATGTGTTTGTGTGTGTGTATAAACCAGCAAGGACTCAGCACATCACACTCCTGTAATGTGTGTGTGTGTATAAACCAGCAAGGACTCAGCACATCACACTCCTGTAATGTGTGTGTGTGTATAAACCAGCAAGGACTCAGCACATCACACTCGTGTAATGTGTGTGTGTGTGTGTATAAACCAGTAAGGACTCAGCACATCACACTCCTGTAATGTGTTTGTGTGTGTGTGTGTGTGTATAAACCAGCAAGGACTCAGCACATCACACTCCTGTAATGTGTGTGTGTTTGTGTGTGTATAAACCAGCAAGGACTCAGCACATCACACTCCTGTAATGTGTGTGTGTGTGTGTATAAACCAGAAAGGACTCAGCACATCACCCTCCTGTAGTGTGTGTGTATAAACCAGAAAGGACTCAGCACATCACCCTCCTGTAGTGTGTGTGTGTGTGTATGTGTGTATAAACCAGCAAGGACTCAGCACATCACCCTCCTGTAGTGTGTGTGTATGCCATACCAGTTTCACTTATACAGCGACCTTCATTCGCAAACATTCCAGGACGCTTTCCAAAAAATAATGATAAATAAACTGCGTCACAAGGGCTCCAGAATGCTTGCTAGCGAAATCAAAGACCAAATCAGAAAGATGTGTTTGTGAGCTTGGATTTCTAAATACTGAAGGGACTCAGTCACAGGGTCTTTTATGAGACCAGATACTTCAAGTCTTTTCAAATGAATTGCACCTCCACCCTGTAATACACTGACAGTACCATCCCCTGCGTTCTCTCCCGCAGTCCTTAATACACTGACAGTACAATCCCCTGCGTTCTCTCCTGCAGTCCTTAATACACTGACAGTACAATCCCCTGCGTTCTCTCCCGCAGTCCTTAATACACTGACAGTACAATCCCCTGCGTTCTCTCCTGCAGTCCTTAATACACTGACAGTACAATCCCCTGCGTTCTCTCCCGCAGTCCTTAATACACTGACAGTACAATCCCCTGCGTTCTCTCCTGCAGTCCTTAATACACTGACAGTACAATCCCCTGCGTTCTCTCCTGCAGTCCTTGCCCAGAGAGGCTATCTGCAAGAGAAGCCGTTTGTGAACTACCTGAAGTATCTGCTGTACTGGAAGGACCCGGAATATGCCAAGTACCTGAAGTGAGTATTGGGGCGGTTTGCATTGCTCGTTATCCTACAGCAGCATTGTGTACTGAAATTACAATTCTACAGTGATACTGAAAAGTAACATCCACAACTACATACTAGCATGTTTTCTCTGTTTAGTCTATATAATCAGCTACAAATACAGAAACATGCTTTAACAAAACAGGGTCACCGAAAGGGGTTGAAAAGTCGAGAACAACGATCGCTCGGTGCAAAACGCAACACGTGTTGTGGAAGTGCTTAAGCTTAGAAAGGGGTGTAATTGATCAATCAAAAGGCATCATTTACAATTGCAACTGCAGTTACACAGGTGTGGCAAGGTTCAGCTGCAAATATAGTTACATTGCAATTGCAATGAATTCAGAATTGCAATTGTAGGTCCAGGCCTGCCTCGCTTGTGAACTGACCCCTGTCTGTCTCTCTCACTCTCTCTCTCTCTCCTGCCCCAGGTACCCGCAGAGCCTACACATGCTGGAGCTGCTGCAGTACGAGCATTTCCGCAAGGAGCTGGTGAACGGGCAGTGTGCCAAGTTCATCGACGAGCAGCAGCTCCTGCACTGGCAGCACTACTCCCGCAAGCGCATGCGCATGCAGCAGGCCCTGGCGGAGCAGCAGCAACAGAGCAACGCAGCGCCCAAGTGAGCGGGGTGCAGTGCGGCTCCCGTCGGAGCTAAAGGACCTTTTAGGGTGTCATTGTGAGGCGTGGGACACTCCACCCCAGGGGGAGTGACCAGCCTGTGTGGTTTTGATCGAGGGACTGCTGTGATACCAGCGATTCACTTCACCAACTCCGAGATTACATTGACTTGATCTCTGGTCCGCCTTGGGGCTTTGAGCCACAAGCCGAGGAGTTTAGAAAGATTCCAGAATTGGAGAAAATGGATCCGATCCACACAGTCCCTCGGCTCAAGCCACACCCTCGCCACTCCAGGGGTCCTTTCCTCTGGTGGGAACTAGCCTCCGCCGTGGACGATGGAGAGGGTGCCACAGGGCAGCCCAGAAACCTCTTTTCCCCACAGTCCCTTTCAAACTGCAGCCAAACCCTCCGGCTACTGAAGCCTGCTACAGTACCTTCCACACTGCAGACCCAGAACCTGGTTCCTTGTGGAGCGTAGTTTCATGGATCTGCTGCAAACACACCTTTAACGTGGAGCGTGAAGGCGATGGGAACGTTGTGAATGCCTGTTGCAGACAGGACCCCCTCGGAGTGCATCAAGGGGCGTGTTGTTATCCTGTTTGTGTTCTTAGTAAACCACTTTCATTTTATTTTCCCTACATGGGCTGTGTTTTGTGTCTTTGTGATTTCACTAATTATCAGTTTCTGTGGCCACGCTCGTTATTTGGTAACAGAGCTCCTTTAATCATGGTTTCTGAATGCTGTATAATGGAGGGCTGCAAATTGACAGAGAATTTGTTTTAATACAGACACACACACACGGTCCAGCAGACGCACAAGGTCTTTGCACATGTCATGAAAATGACAGGAAACGCTTCAGTGGTTTTCTTAGAAAGCCCCTGTCTATGTTGTAGCTTGCTTGTTTTTCCAGAAGCTGCTATAGATGTGCTGTACCTACAGCCTGCAGTGACTTGCTGGGGTTCATGCAGTTTATTGAGCTCTCGCATCCCCTTCTAACTCTGCACATACAAACTGAACCTTGTGTTTGTCTTGCATTGCTGCCATCTGCTGGTGGAATATTGTAAATATTTTAGCTGCAACCTACTCTAGAGGCAACAGTTTTTTTTCCCCTTATGCTCTCACTTCTAAAGCGCACCTGGATAGAATTACACAGTACAAATTAGAACTGGAATGCAAAATATGGTAGTGTATTACAACTTAGTTTTATTGTTTAATAGCATTTTAATGTATACTGTAAGCCTATACATATATTCATTTCAGCTATCAACCGCAAGTGCTGTTGTGTTTTGTGGAGTCCACCGATACAAAGCAATGACTTTTGAGTCCCAACTCAATGAATACAGTGTCAACACTGCAGACCACTCTTGTGCTCTGTGAGGACCCTGAATACAATACAGCAGACCAGTAAACCATGGATGCCCCTCTACCGTAGAAACCTTTACTTGTGTTTATTTTATACATACGGGAGGGGGAGGGGATTAAAACATGGAAATAAGACTCCCGTCGCACAGCAGTTGGAGCCACTCCGGGTTCTGCGATCTTAACTGCAAACAGCGTTTCGTTCTGGAATTCCAGTAAAGCCTGTACTGTGGTTCAGAATGCTATGCGAGGGGAGTCTTGTTCCCCCTCCCTGTGGCACGGTATCTCTTTAAGGCGAACGGGACGGTGAGATTGATCAGAGAGGGTGGATCGGGGAGACCAGGGGTCCCAGCTGGAGGAATCTAATCCTCGGTGAACATCATGCGCACCAGGTCTTTCTTAAAGCACTCCTCCTCCACCAGCTTCTGGGGCTAAAAATAAAACAAATCAATGCATAAGCAAACAAATAAATACAGCTACCCCCCCCCCCCCCCCCCCGAATCTGAGCTGCAACATGCCATTGCCTGTATTAGAACTATACACAAAGGTGCAGTCACCAATTTCATACACAAGACTTGCAAAATATAAACCCGCTGAGTTCAATGCAGTCACCAGCTGCACAGATTGAACATTCAGCAGCATGAGGCAGCAAGTGATCACAAACGTTATTAGTGCTCTAGTATCACGTGTGCAGTTTAAGACACCCTTGGTGTGAGATTGCATTAATAAACCCTCAAGCCGTCGCTCTTCGGGTTCATGGCATCTCACACATGAAATAACATGACAGCCGGGGGTGCGAGGAACGCCCCCGGAACACTCACCGTGCCGTAGCGAAGCAGCGTGGGCACTCCGCTCAGCTTCAGCGTCTTTTTAAACTCGTTGTTCGGGTCCTTCCAGCTGGAGAGAGGGGAGAGGAAACAGGTACATGCACCTATCTTCAAAACGAGGGACTCTGGAACCTCTCGGAGTGAACATTCTATTCCGACATGCTCATGACATCATCCACAAAAGTATTGAAAAATAACAAGTTTACTGCCCTGCGTTTTCTGTCTGCGCAGCTGAAGGGCTGTTTGTCCAAAACGTTCTGTTTTAATCCCTTAAACCCCATCACTGTCACCATTATGCAGTTGGAAGTTATCATGCAATGGGAATTGTTCTCCATGGCTCAAGAACATGTGCTGCTGCTACAACAGGTTAACATGAAGTTATCACCCCCTCCTCCTCCTCCCCGGGTCGCCCCTCTGGCACCACACACTTACTAGGAGCGTTCCCCGACTTGGCAGTAGATGAAAACAGAGCCGGGTGGCAGGTAACCCAACTCGCCTCGCACTATCGGCTCCGCTGAGAAAGAGAGAGACAGTGAAAGAGATTCTATCAGATTTCTGACTATCAAGGTATTTATTGGTCCCATCTAGATTTTCCATCAGGCTATACTCAAGGGATGGACAAGACAGGACAGGACAGGACAGGCGCCCACCCCCACTTAATCACCAGAGTCCTGTAACAAACCCTCTGGATCGCTTTCACCCAAGCAGAATGCCATCTCCCATCCCATTACAACTGTCACACACACACACACACACACACTCAACACCATGGCGTTTACAAATATAAACATAGGTGTCCATAGGTCAGCCTCACCTCATCCATATAATACGCAGGTTTTAACATAAGTGGAGGGCGTGTGAATTCAATTAATGCCACACACACACACACAACCCTGCCTATCTTACATTGCACATTATGATATATATGTAATACTGCGGAATTTGCATCATCATGTGACGTCGCAGTCGATCTCCGATAGGGTTAAAGACATTTCAGTGCAGAATAACGTGAGGCTGCTGCACTTGTGTGGACTTTGAACATATTCTGAGCGCTTCTTTGTAATGTTTCGGATCATTTTTTAACTGGCATCTACCTGTTATTGTAATCCTTAACTATACTGTTACGATAACTTGCTCTAATTTTGTCTAAGTCTAAAATGCAATCGATCAGATCAGATTACACAAACACGGCTCCTGTCTCTTACCTTTCACGCAGTCAGGACACCAACTGAAGCCTTGCTCGTTTTTACTGCCGGAGAAATAGGCAAACACGTCTTTGCCCTTACGCTGCGATACGGCCTTCATAAACTCATCGTACCCGCGGACTGTAACCTCTTCGTACTGACGCGCCATGTTAGCTGGGGCTACAATATATTACACCCCTCGAGTGTGTGCTTTTTGTTTGAATTTTAAAATAGCCGACACGTATATCTAGATTCAAGCACTCCCTGTTGCAGAGAGAGACTGCTGCTCCAGCTTCTGTGCTGCTGGTGTCCCTTAGCCACTCCGAGTCAGCACAGCACAGTGCAATGCAATGCAGCTTCCTGTCACATCGCCTCTTAAACAGACTGAACCACTTGAAGTCCTCCAGCGCCGTCAAGCGCATTTTTCTATTTGATGCATTTATTTACAGTTGAGTGTTTTAATCATGCCATGTGTTGTAACGCTTAAACACAAACAAATCGCCTGTGTTTAAACGCCACGGCTTTACCGTGGGTACACAGGTATCTCATAGCAACCACAGAACAATTCTATACAGTACACAATTCCAGCACCAGTTTGTAAAGTAAGATTGTCCCTTTAAAGCCCCCGTAGACGACCACGGACCCGGTAGTCCCGCCCCCCAGCGAGTTGTCATGGCGGCGGTTTAAACAGCAGGAAGTGGAGCTGCAGCTTCGCCTGAATCCCTATTTCTTTTTGTGTAATCTCTTTTTTTATTATTATTTATTTATTCCTGCCTTTAGCAGAGACGGTAAGAAACGCTGTCTAATTAAATGCGTGTTAAAAAAGAGAAAGTACATCTTCTCAACGGCTTTAAGCCAGTGTTGTTTGGTTTGAGGTTTTGACAGTTGAGCTGAGAGAGATACAGTAACAAGCCACTAAATGAGACTGAGAATGAAACGGGCGGGTTTCAATAAAAAACACTGAACCATGGAATTTGAGGACTCAATTACAGTACAGTACACTGTTGTGTTGTATTGGACAGTGCTACTCCATTCTTGGGTTTGACGCGTATTGATAAAAATTAGGAAAATAAAGTCGAAACATCCACACCAGTGTATCCTGATATTTTTGGGGGGGAATTAGACACGGAGCTATACTGCCCTTCATATGAGTGCTGTGTTACCCGGCATTATAGAGCCTACCGGGAGACTGTACATCCCTAACACATTAACTGGCATATCAGGTCGTTGGCTGTGAACTGACCTTTTCAAATGGGAGGGTCGTTGTTTTAATTGTGTGATTCTTTGATGCTTATTGAAGGGTTTACTGGATTGATCGTTCTTTCGTGAAGGCTGTATACAGTCCCAATGCTCCACTTGTTTTCTATGACGGCTAATGGACGTAGTGGAAGTTGCGCTAATTCACTGTTAGCCGATAAGTCGTAACTGACATGGGGCGTTCGGAACCAGCAAGTGTGGGGTGGAGTGTAGGGAGAACGCAGCTATATAAAAAGGAGGCTTTTTTCTGGTGTGGTGGTGGATGAAAGGCCAGGAGGAAGCTCACTATTTGTATCAATGTATTTCTATTGGACATCAGGAATCCTTTTTTTGTTGCAGGGCAAAATGGATGTTAAACTGCAGAACCGCCCTGCACAAGTAACCTTTGGAGAACCGAGTCAGCTAAATGGATCCTGGGTGCTGTCAGGGTCAGGGAAGATTCAGGCACAGAGCAAAAGCCAGCTGCAGCAGACTCAGGTATATATATATCACCTCTCTCTCTCTCTCTCACACACAGAGAAGTACCCATGCAAAAGTTGAACCAAAAACCTGTTTGCACACACAGTTGTATTAAAAATAAACAACTGCGTGTTTATTTGGTTTACAGCTCCGCTTTAACAAGGAGGTGCCCACCTCGCCCTCTAACCTGTCGACGAGGTTCCTCAACCCTGCCCCCATCGTGATTGAAAAGCTGGCCGCCCCTGGCACCGCCGAGGCTCGGAACGGCAGCAGCCAATGGGAGGACAGCGTGAGCAGCTCCCAGAGCTCCGTGCGCTTCTCCGTGGTGTCGGAGGACCGGCTGCAGCGGGCGGTGAGGATGGCACAGAGAGACATGCGACGCAGACAGCAAGAGGAGGCATCAGCAACACCCAGCGCTGCCCAGAGGAAACCCAGCAGGGCAAACATCCAGGACCAGGTACAGGGTAGGGGTGTACGATACGTATCCCGATATGTAGGTTGTGATATGATATGTGTCACGATATATATGTGATGGTCCAGATTGGCTGCTTGTATGATGCATAATGTGATCAAATGATCATTTAACAATAGACTGTTTTGTCAATAAAAAGGTGAATTAAGTGAGATAGGGAGGGTATGTATTCATACCAACAATAAAACCCACTTATTCATCATTCAAAAAACCACTTGGTGAACTACAGTGAGCTCGGTTGTGCTTCTGATATATCATGTAAAGAAAGTAGCACGATTCACTGATACCTGATGAATCGATACACCCCTAGTACAGAATAGGGTTTTAGTCATGTGATTTATCTTAATAATTAATGTAATAGGAAAATCAGAAATAAACTTTAAACACAAGGTCTGTTTAGTGGTGCCATTTCCCTTTCTGAAATGCTGGGATGCTGGCTCTTCAGAGCGATCTTGCCAGTACGTAGTTAAAGAAGATTTCTCTATATTAGAGACTTTTATTGAGCGCAGGTGGTGGTTCCATATTGAGGTATAACTTTAATAGTTTAGCATACAGGTCTTCTAGGTTTAAAAGCACACAACTTTAAGACCCTCCTAAAAGACTTTTAACATGGTTTGTGATGACATTTCAAAATGATGTTAACCCTACAGCACAGTCAGAAACAAGGGCTCAGACAATCACAGACTCCTAAAGCAGAGATTACGAAGTCGGGCGCCAGGGTGATTGTCTACACCCCCGAGAGGTTGAGCCACCCCGCCGGGACTGAGACCACCCTCTCTCCCCCCACCCGAGACCCTGGCCCTGGGCCCAAACCCAGGGGCGACAAGCAGGAGCCCGGGCTCAGCCTGGAGATCCGCAGGCTGCAGAAGGAGCTTGGCACCTACATCCAGAGGATCGAGCAGATGGCTAACAGAGGTACAGCGGCCCCGCAGCTGCTCCTGGCCCTGCTGTTCTTGTGCTGTTTGCACTAGTTAGCAAAGTTTGACCTCACTCAACACTGTAAATTTAGTCAGAGGTCAATAGGTCAAAAGGGATTTAGTCAGAGGTCAATAGATGAACTTTGAACTGTGCAAACAAGCAAAAAACTGGCCAGACACTCCACAAGTGTTTTATTTTTGTACTGTTTACTATGACATGCATGGTTTTTGTTTGTTTGTTTTTTAGCTAATAGTGTCTGTATCTTAGCTGAACACCTGAACACTAATGCTTGTGTGGTTGTGTGTGCAGGGAGGGGGCAGGCTCTGGACCCGGATGAGGAGAGGCGAGCTCAGATCAGGAGGCAGGAGCAGGCAGTCAGATCTGCACGCATCATCTACATGCTGCAGCAGCAGGTTCAGAAACCTTTTGCGTTGCTTTCTTTTTTTTTTTTTCTTACTTTTCGTTTCTATGTTTTTCGGGAGGGTGCGTTTGTGTTCATTTATTACATTGTTGTTATTGTTGCAGGTTAAACAGATACAGGAGGATCTGGACAGGCTAAGCCCACACAAAATCAGACACACAAAAAAGGTAAGAAAGCCTGTGCTGCTGTTCTGGCTCCTGTAGTTCTCAGATTAACATACTATATAAACAGGATGGCCCATAAATCTGTAAAAAAAAACAAAAAATATATATAAAATGTGTATTTTAAAAAAAATTTAAATGAATGAATGCAGTCAATTGTTTGTATACCAAACAGGTGTCTGTTATGTTAAGAATAGCAATAACTATCTTTCTTTCTTTCTTTCTTTCTCCTAGTCGAGGGCAATGGACAGGCTAGCAGCCGCGCACAGAGGGGCAGTCCGAGCCATGCAGCTGTTTGTGGGTCAGCTCTCTGACCAATCAGAGGAGAAGGTGCCCTCCCACTACAGGGAGCTGGGCCAGCTGATTCGCCAGCTGTCTCTCTGCTCTGCCAAACTGGAGGCGGGGTCAGGCTCTTCTGTCCCGGAGACCGCTATAGATATCCTGCAGCAGCTGGAGGTACAGTAGGGTGAACCCACTCGCTATCCCCATGTTCATTAACAGATTACCTTAAAACTTACTGTGAGTCTAATCTACAGGGCTAGTCTGCTATTGACCAGTCCTCAGTTTTTCTGTTCGGTCAACTGCAATATTGTTTTTCTTTTTGGTTCGGTACTGTGGTTCAAACACATTTATTATCTTCCGATAAGCAAATATAAACATTAATTTGATGTACGCTTACTCAGCAGCTTCACAGATCCATGTCTTTCTGGTTT
Organism: Acipenser ruthenus; assembly: GCF_902713425.1. Classification (NCBI taxonomy): domain Eukaryota; kingdom Metazoa; phylum Chordata; class Actinopteri; order Acipenseriformes; family Acipenseridae; genus Acipenser; species Acipenser ruthenus. The sequence goes on along the minus strand of NC_081212.1, from coordinate 2,122,709 downwards.
GATTTGTGAACAGGATCTGGACTGCGCTCTGGGAAAGCAGGAGAGTCCGCGGAGGCAGGCTTCCCGTGCTCGGAGCAGCTCACCGCCGGTCCACACAGCATCCCGCGGGAGACAACGCAGCGCCTCTCCCACCAGGGGGCGGAGGGGCCAGCGAGGACCAGGTAAACTCACCACAGCCACCGCGAAGACCTCAGCAGGTGAGACAGAGGGGATTTTAGCTTTGGAGATGCTCAGAATTGCTTTAAAGGACAAGGGGTTTTAAGATGGGAATTTTTACTATGGAAGTTTTTTTTTTTCTTACCTTTAATTGAACTACGGTACCATAGGGTGTATTTACAAAAATGAACTGGTCTGTTGCCCAATTCTTATTTTATCCTTCTGTATTGAATCTTATTCCGGCGCACTTTGGTTGATGTTAAGGTACTTATTCCTGTTTTGCTTTGTCAACATCTTCCGCAGAAATCATTTCGCCTTGATGACGGCGCTTGTGGGCAAACTTCCAATCTTTTAGACTGACTCTTTTTTGATTTTTCTGCTCCAGAGAGACGGGCTGTCTCGGTAGTTGCTGACCGAAGTCAGTCTGAACTGGGCCCCCCCAGGAAGGGTGACCCCCCCACTCCGCAACGCAGTGAGGTGTTGAGGGCCAGCATTGAGACTCTGAGCCGCATGGGGGCGCTGAAGAAGGAGACCCCCGAACCCCCTCGACCCGCCGTGCTCAAGGGAGTGCTGCTCGCGGACAGGCCCAAGGTACGTCCGCATACCGTACCTGCAGAGCATATTTATACACGGGGCATACGCAATGGTAAAAGCCAGCAGCCGTGTGGTTGTTACTTCCCAGTTTCCTACTGGGAGTGCTCTGTATGCTAACTCATGTTCGGTTACATTCCCCTTAACGACCTGAAACATGGAAATAGAAATAATGAAGCAGTCATCTTTTTTGGAGGGAGAAATGTATTGCAGGTAGATGCTGGCAGGAATGGTTTAAGAGGCTGTATGGTATTCAGTTCTGCTTCGCTCTGAGATTATTAACACTTTCTCTGCAGGGATTTCGGCAGCCCAGAGAAGTGCACTTCCAGAAGACCACCCTGGCGTCGCGACTCAAGGAGAACCAACCTCCCCTGAAGGACAGCTCCATACCCTGGGTGCCCCCTCACCCTACCTCCCCCCCAGCCTCCCCCAGACGGTATGTGAAAGGCTCCAGATTCTTACTATTTCAACACTGTGCTTGTTTTTTTTTTTTTTTTTTATTAAGCTGCCTGCTGAAGAGTTTCCCCACGTTACCCTGTCACAACAGATAGCGTTTTATTATGAAGCGTTTAGCAAAGTAAGAGCTGTTTGATTTATATTGCACTGATCTGATTGTATGAAGACTGGACGGGGAACACGTTTATCTACTTCACCTTTTTCCTTCTCTCTTTTTATGTGACTTATGGTAGCTTGTGATAAAAGGTGTGTTCCTTCTCCTGTTCCTACCCTCAGGGCTACATGGAAGAAGCAGGGGGCTGGGGTGCAGTCCTCTCCCCCCAGAGCACCAGGCTCTCCTGGGAGACACAGAGAGACGGTGGAGCTAGAGAGGAGGCAGCTGGCTGAGCACGAGGCACTGAGGTACGATATAGGATATAGTTCATTTAGAACATACCTAGCTACCGATGGAAATCCAGTAAGAAAAAGGGATGGAAATCAGACTCCTATTGCATAGCAATTTCACCCATTCCATGTTCTACAACCAGCTTGATAAGCCACACTGTACAGGTAACAAGCTCAGGTGTGTCTTATTAAACTTGTAGTAAAACCAGGAACTGCTATGCAATGGGAGTGTTATTGCCGTCCCTGGTTCCAATCCAACATTCAGTTCTGCACCAATTATTATAACAAAGCCATTCCACATTAAACCACAGAAACAGTTAGTTACAGTGTTCTCAGATTATACTGCTGCCAGCTCTTGCAGGTGCATTTAGGGGGCAGTTCATGCATATCGCCACCAGATGGTGTTCGATCACTCTTCAATCGTTTCAGGCTAGCTCAGTGCTCTGATGTGATGCAAACCCCAATGCAGCGTGTGTCTGTCTAGATATGCTGCCTGCCTGCTGGGTTCCACATGCAGTTGATATGGTGACAGAGCTCAAGTTCAGACTGAGATGAAAGAAATCCCAGCAGGAGTGAAACCGGGAACCTGGAGTGCATCTCCAGTTCTGCGTAAGCCTTCATCGGCACGTGTGGTTTTCCATGTAGCTGCTGGAAACAAGTGTGCCCAATTCTTTTAAATAATATATACATACATCATGATGTTGTTATTATTATTTAGTCATTTAGCAGACACTTTTATCTTAAGTGACTTACAGAGACTGCTGCTGCAGAGTCATTTCCAATAGGACCTCGTTTGTTTTACGTCTCATCTGAAGGACGGAGCACAAGGAGGTTAAGCGACTTGCTCAGGGTCACACACAGTGAGTCAGTGGCTGAGCCGGGATTTGAACCGGGAACCTCCTGGTATCAAGCCCTTTTCTTTAACCACTGCACCCCCAGTGTAAAGGACAGTCGAGTCTGTTCAGTTGTTCTAATAAACAGTGTCAGATCTTTAAAGGCGGAGAATGTTGCCTCTGACTGCGTGTGTGAGTTCCTATTTTTGCAGTCTTTAAACAGTGGCGGTATGCCGATGTGTGTATATCAGATGAAAAGCACCCCCCTCTAGTGTCAGGGCTGCTGCTGGAGACGGTCTGTTCTGTGTAATTCTGGCTGCTTGTGAAAGGCTGTTGGAATGGTCCCTGGTTATTGTCCTGTGCTGCAGGCAGGCCTGGCTGGACAACGTGACCGCACGCAGACTGAGGGACCTGAAGGAACTCTGCAGAGAGGAAACAGAGCAGATTCAGAGACTCAGGTAAACAATACTCCTCCGGCACACACTCGTACAGCACGGCCCCCTTTTAAACCTATCAGTGTCCCCAGCAGTTGTGAGAAAATATGCTTTTCAAAAACTCGGTTGAGAATGTTATCAGTAACAAAAAAAAATATTCTGGGAAAACGTAATGCCTTTTTATAGTTTCTGTTTCGCTGTATCACAAAGTGTAACCTCCAACAGCTGTAAGGAGTGGCAAGAGATTGCCCAGTAATGCAAAACTGTGAAGGATGTATTGATCTAAAATGTAGCAGTGAATCTTATTTTAGTGTAAAAGGACTGCGGCAGCTGTGATGTGTGCTCTCTGGACAGTGCATTGCATTAGGATCCCTGTTAACGCTGTTCTGTTGTGGTGTGTCAGGGCTGAGGCAGGGTCCCCAACTCGATGGGCTGAGAGAGCAGAGCAAGCAGCTCAAGAGAGACTGCGCCCCCTGCTGGACCGAGCTCAGGTAGGCACTCTGATAACTCCCTGGGCTCTGATCTGAAACTGTAGGACTATTTGTTCTTGTACAGCTCTTTCTATGTCTTTTTTAATTTATTTCAGCAAATCAGCAGCTTGTGGGAGAGGAAAGGCACCTCGCTGAGGAACAGGCTGTCTGCCCAGGTGGCTGAGACAGTGAGTACTTCCTCTGTCTCGCACTCACATTAGGGGATTTACTTATATTCTTTTGAGGCATTCAATTAGAATTGAGTGGTGGTGCGCTCACATACTGTACTGAATCAGATAGACAGCCTCTCCGTGTTCTCGGTCCATGGTGGCTGTCAATTAGTATCGTATGCCTTGAAAATCAGATGCTATTAATTAATTCAGAGTTTCCCATTCTGTGGTCCGAGAGTAAATCCCAAGCGATCCCTGAAAAAAAAATACGGTTACTGCGACTGTTGCCAATGTAATTTAAGGGTCTAACTAACTGGACTCCCCTTATCCAGGCAGCGGGCAGTGCGGAGCTGCTGAGTGAGAAGATCCTAGATGACCTCCTGGAGGACACAGCCCAGGCCCTGTGGGCAGTGGAGCAGGACAGGCAGGCAGAGCGTGGTGGCCTGGCCTTGCAGGACAGCCCTTCTCTGGAGACCATGCTGCGGAGGATGGAGGAGATGGAGGTCAGCTTATCGTGATGATGATGATGATAAAGCCAGTGACGCTAAAATTACTGAGGTCCTCCCTTCTAAAAGTTCCCCACAGTAAAAGCATTGCAAACCATAGTAAAGCATTGTGAAGCCTAGAGAGGTGTGGTAAAGCAAATTAAAAACAAAACAAACAGATGCGTAGTATAACAATGGGAAAAGCATGGAAAAAATGTCAAAGGAATGTGCACATTTACTGTGGTAAACTCTTAGAAGGTTTTCCTAAGTGAAGTTCCACTCTATTCACATAGTTTTGTTGACTTGGTGTCTCTGTTTCTCGTTCCCGTTTCCAGAAAGATGAGGACTCGGTGCGTCGGCGGTTTGCTCACGTTACCTACGCTGGTCCTGAGTTCTGGGTGGAGGAGGAGAGAGCAGGTGTGTGGACGACACAAGATTATCCTGTCAAAACCTTTTCTGCCAGGACACCACTGCAGCGGTAGCTGGTGTTATCTGACCTCCTGTTTTGCTTATGCAATTTATGACATCCCTTCTTTTTGCTACTCTTTGGGGTGGATGAGGTTGGTGTTATCAAGGAGGCAGCTCTTACAGAAGATGTAAAACTACAACAGCAGAGGCATCCAGGATTAGGAGGAAGCAGCTAAAAAGCTGTACAGCTGCATTTATTTCCCAGTTCTTTCCATTATTTATTTATTTATTGTATTTTGGCCAAATAGCATTTCCAAGTTTTCTGTGCACCATCTGTTGAGATGTTCTGCTCGTTATATTTAAAAGGAGGAGAGAAGAGAAGGTCGCTGCAATCGAGGATTGGTGCTGTGCTGTGTTGCTTCAACTCCAAAGAAATAAAAATAAAAAAAAGAGCTCAAGAGATACTTAAAAAAAGGCTTTATAAGGCGAAAGGCACGTGTGCCAAACACTGTCAAGTGTCTTTCGCAGTAGCACTGACCAAAAATGAATGATTTAGATCATCTGCCATCTGTCAAGAGGTCTGGTGTGCCCCTGTGAAATTGCTGCAATCTGCTGTTGTATTTTCATACTTGCCCCACTGACATTATACCCACTCAGTACATGCACAGTCAAACCACGGCCACCTCCACTCTATTTGACTTTTTTTTTTGTTTCATTCATTTTTATTTACCAGAGTAATGTGTCTCTGTACTGTAAAGTTAATCGAGTGTTTCATGATCTCTAAGCGATGGCTCTCCACCTTATCTCACTGCTCCAGTGTTCTCTCCACCTTCTAGACAGAGGCCAGGACCCTGCAGACAGGAAGCCAACAACGCCCCAGCCAATCCGAATCACCAAGCTAGCGGGGCACAAGGAGCCTGTGGTGGACATTGTGATAGAGACCCCCACCGAGACCAAGTAAGACTGCGAGTACACAGAGACACGCGCACTAATGTACAGTACATACACATGCACATGCACACACACACACACACACACACACACACACACGCACACACACACACAGACCTTTTAACATGTACAGGGATGGAAATACGACTCCGTTCCTGGTTTTGCTATGAGACCCATCTGAGCTGGTTACCGATACACTGGGGCTAATCAAGCTCCTAGTAAAACCTGGAGTGGGTGAAACTGCGATGCAGTGGGAATCTTTTTTCCATCCCTGATGTACTCTTGGAGTAAATACACTGCAGACTCTCAGACTCCTACATGCAGGCACAAACATACGTGCATGTGATATACCTACAGTACGTACTACAGAGTGAGCGAGAGAGAGAGACGCACAGCGCAGCTCTGTGACACAGTGATTGATTAGGAGCTCACTCTCTTCACTCATTTCATTAGGGGTTACTCTCTGCCTTGGCAGGTTCTCGGTTTAGATTTTCTCTCCTGTCGAGAGATTTGTCTGAGCTAGCTCGGGCTGGCACAGAATTAATGAACAGAGGAAGCTAGTAAAAGAGTTGAGCGAGGCAGAGTGATTGAGTGGAACAGATTTTAACATCTGCGGAGCCATTAGCAAATTAACTAAGTGCTGCCACATGCCCGGGGTCCGGCTCCTGGTCAGTGCCGTCCCCTTGTGCCAGCGTGGGTTCTTGCCAGTCCCCAGACCGTTGCAGTGTGAAGGTTTTTAATGCAGGAGCTTATTCATTAAAAAATATCCCATCGTGTGACTTTGAACACTGGATCAGTACACAACCTTGTTTTTCTCAACAGTGTCGCAGTTTTCTGCCAAATTGTGTCTCCTGACAGTATGCTTTCATCTATACATGCCAGCTACTGTATCCCCTGCTAAACTATGTCTCCTTGCAATTAGTGTTTATGCTTGTTTTCAAGTCAAATTAGTATCATGCCATACTAGTGGTTTCTGCAAAATAGAGAATGCACAGTTTAAAGCAATATGTTGCAATATATTTATTTGTCCAAAGACTAAATTTGGCATTACACTGATAAACAGAAAAGCAGCTAGAATGTTATTAGGAGGCACGTATTTTGTTTGATGATAGGCTGTGCTGAGTAGCAGATGAATGGTGTGGGAGTATGATTAGATACAGCTGCATTTAAAAAAAAAAAAAGGTCCTGCTTACAAAATGTAAGCTGAGAGAGATACTGGAGCTACTCCACTATATGTGCACTGACAGATCTTTTTACTTTTATTATTTTTAATCCAGTGTACAGAGAGTTCCCATTACTGGTTCTGAGAGAATTGAGAATTCCAGTTTATTTAGCTGATTTTCTTCTTGTGCTTTCACTCCACTGGCAGACCTCACTGTCTTGTCTGGGTTTGCCAGAAGATGTCTCATGTTCTCTGTTGCAGTCGACTGCAATGAGACTTATTTTCATTAGCCGCAGAATCCCAGAGGATTGCTTTCACCTCGGTCTCTCTGTCTCTAAAAATAAAGAAGGAAAATCAATATTTGGAATTCACTTTAAACACATCTTTCTCTTCCACAGAACTGACTGTGATGTACTGGGAAGTTGCAACCTTCGTCACATCTTTTAGTTTCAATTATTTATGAATAGACGGCAGGCTGCAGCCTCGAATGGCATTGCAGGTGCCATAACAAAAGTACTGCTTTTGGTTTATTAATGAATATGGTTATTAGTTAATACACAGGAAACCTGCTCTGAGAGACCTCCAAAGGGCAGTCTGTAATCAGTGCTGCTCTGTTTCTGATAATTCAGAACCCACCAGAACTGTGTCACCCAGCAGATGGGACTGTGGCAGCGCTGCAGAGTAGCATTTATAAAGGTCGCTTCAAGTGGCTGTGCTCTTTGTTATCATAAGGATGAGACATAATGTATCTATTAATACCATCACAATGTTTTAATAAATAAATAATAATGAGATAATGAACATTGACTTGCATCTCTGCAAAACACGTGGCTGTATTGCAAAGAAAACTAGAGCAGCTTCAGAGCAAAAGGCAGCATTTACACAGGACTGAAATCACCCAGAGAGAGAGAGAGAGAGAGAGAGAGAGAACATCAGAAGAGAAAAACCAAGCTCCCCTAGAAGGAGCTTTCTCGTTAACAGAGCACCACTGCACAGTGATTCCACTCCTCACTTAGAACACAGAAATGCATTGCAGCTTCTTTATTAAGAGGCACAGAAAACGACTTCGGCTCAGTGTAAGCACTCATTACCGCTATTTCCAACACAAGGAACAGCAGTTCCTGCGTGTACCAGAGCCAGAGTGCATCTTGACAGGCACTGTCAGCCCTGCCAGTCCCCTGCTGCCTCCCTCGGCACTCGCTCATCAGCAGTGTAATAGGTAATGAGCCCGCTCTCCCATCGTAGCTCTGCAAGTTTCACTAATTAAAAAATTAACCGAGTGTATTGCACAGTTCTTTTGCAGAAGCAACAGTACAGCACTTTATTTTGTTATGCCTGCTTTCCATTTCCCTTAGGAAAGTGCAGCAGAGTAAACTGATGATGATGCCTGCTCGTTGCGTGGTTTTTAATTTCCCTGGGCTGTTCGCTGCTGTTTTGGGTTCTTGTGAGATTTTAATGGCCAAATAAATTCCAGCTAAATTCCTCATTATCCACTTCTCCAGAGAGGAATGCATAAGAAGCACAGCGATTATAAATGGACAAAGCCCTAAGCATTTACATTTGTTTGGGTCGGGATTATAAGGTAATTAAATAATTTAGCAAATCTTCCTAAAAAAAAAAAAAATAACAACACACAGCTTCCCACAAGGAACTGATTTCAGGTTTGTATCCCCATGCTTTGCCTAATTATTATTATTATTATTATTATTATTATTTCTGAGCATACCCTGCTGTTGTGTAATCCACAGGAGACACCGCGATTGTTCGTTGCTTGCAGTTGGATAACAGCTGGTTCTTCTCAACAACATTTGGAAAATTTGCATGAGGGGGCAAGATTGCTAGTTTACAATCGCTGCTACTTGCAGTTGCTGCTGTATTGTGAGAATGACCCCTGCAAGCCAAGCCAAGCCAAGCCAAGCATTTAGCAACTAGTACTCTTTCTGCAGAGGGTCCTTCCCTGACATTAGCAGAACCAATTGCAGCCCAGCAGCACACTTTCACTGTTCCTGCAGGCTCCTTGGGAGAGACAGAAAGCTGTGTGCTCGTTAATCTATAGAGAGGGCTTGAGTGACTGGTACTTCCTCACTATGGCAGAGCAAAGTACTGCTTCACCATTGATTTGCTTACTTAGGGATTATTAGCCTGGAAGCAGGGCAGTCCAGCTGAGATGCCACATGTCTATTGCAGTGGTGAGGGGAGGGGGGTAGTTCTAACTCAAGCAGACAAGGCAAGGTTTTTACTTGTATAGGATCGATAGGAGACTTTGAATGCAAAGGGTTTCATTTGCAGAATATATGTATATATATATAAAAGGGTAAACTAGAAGCCTTGGCAAGGTAAAAGTTTATATATATATATATATATATTATTATAAATCTTTAGTTTTTGAAATCGAAGGACCTGTGATGGTTTTGCACAGTGTTCCATAGTTATTTCACCATTTTAATCGTTCACAGATTCGGTGAATTCGCACTCAGTAAATCAAGCAGTTAAACCCAGTTGTGTACCTGTTTGTCTGCTTGACTTGATTTCTTATATTTTTGCTCCTCTCCCGCAGTGTCCTGTCTGAGGAATCCGGTTGGGGTGACCTGTCACAGAGATACCAGCCAAGACAGCCCCTCCCACAGGCCAAGCAGAGGGACGGTACCTTCCTCTCTGTGCCAATCAGAATGCAGCAGAGCATCCAGAAGTACAGCGAGCGGTACGAGGCCTTCCTCCGTCTCGTCTCTCATGAAGCCGTGGGCAGCTTTAACCCCTGGGTCATCGCGGACAGGTCAGCAAGCCATCTACCTCTCTCTCTCTCTCTCAATCTGCATCCCTCATTTTCTGCATCTTTTATCTGTTTTTTTTCTGACCATTCCAGAGACATCCGGTCAATAGAATCCAAGCATTGGCTTCAAATGGGTCTTTTCAAGCAGCTGGCAAATTGGTGGTTGCATTTAACAATTGAAAGGAAAAGTTTGCTGAACGTTGCCTCCTATTGTTTCTCATCTTTTCAGCAGCTGCTTGTAAGGGGTATTTTTTCCAGCAGTTTTGCCACCAGAGGTGGAGAGGTGAAGCAGTAACTAGGATGTGAAGGCACCATGCGGTTCCAAAGTGAGGCTTGTGAACCGCGGTGTGAATTCATTCAGCATGTTCTGCCCTGGAGAAACTCTGGGGCAGTCATTTCCTACCAGGAGAGTTCTTACATGGGAGAGCTCAGGATCCTGGAAAGGAGTTGGAACGGCACACGTGTCAGACACGCGGTTCCTGCTAACAGAAGATGGAAATGTCAGATCAGTTATTCAGGGTTTTGGTTCGCCACTATAGAATGCAATAGAAATTTTGTGCTATTTATTTCTACACTGAAATAAAGCCTGGATATATTGTTAGTGAACTCAGAGTATGCATATGTATGTTTTTAACATACAAATAGGCTTGGTAAGTTGACCATGCGTTAAGGTATGTGTAGTGTGCGCGTGGGAGGGGTCTCTCACTCTCGCCACTCTTTCCACAGCCTGGCAGAGGAGCTGATGTCAGAGGCGCTGGGTGACGTCGCTGCAGAGTTCCAGGATGTTTGCGAGGAGTACGCGGAGGCAGTGTTCACATCCGAGTTCCTGCAGCCAATACAATCTCAGAACTCCATTCCAGGGACATCCAGCCAATAGAATCCAGGTATTGGCTTCAAATGGGTCTTCCAGCCAATAGGACAGCAGAATTCCATTCCCGATCTCCGTTTTCTAATTGGCTTTGTGATGACCCAGGCCCGCCCCCTGAGGAGTGGTGTAAAAAGAAGCGAGATTCTCGGTGTTTGACATACCATAAATCTTTGAGAAGCTAACAGCAGGCCCCAGAGAAGCTGCAGGGGTTTTGACAACCCCGGCTGTTTGATAATGCGTGTCATTTTATAATTTATACATCATTCCAGCTCGGAGGTGCACGAGGGCGATTTGCAGTTGTGAATGTCTGTGTGATTAGCCCAGCGATGCTGCAGCCGGACGGTGAAAGCACTGCCCTGGGACTCGAACCCGCTTGTAAGAAGCGCGCCGGGTCACCGACTGAATTACAGGAAAGAGCCTCTGTTAGGACCCCTAGAGGCGTCTCAATATCACACACGCTCATCAACCAGCCTGTGAAATTACTAAAGGTTGACGTTTAGTTTGATATTCTTGTGCCGTATATCCCAGGAGGTGGAAATAGAACTCGCATCGTATATCAGTTTGAGACATCATTTTATATTCCTAGATTTAATTAATACTTTAACTCAGATTAAATTAATCTTTTTAAAAACACACACACACACACACACACACACAAATATTGATTTTGCTCTTAACTGGTACAATTCAATCGAGTAATCTTTAATGAATTAAAAACCCTGACCTAGAAATAATTGATGCTATTTTTAAACATGCTCTTTTTCTAAGGGAACAAAGAAAGCACAAAGAGTTTCACATAACATTGGCATAATTGACAGTAAAAAAAAACCTATGCAAATGTATTTGGATTTGAAGCTTTACTTTAATGAAGTCTCAAATTCATGGAACTTTTCTAGGCTGTTGTTCGTCTCTTTAACAGCACCCTAGAACGGTTCCATGCATATAAGCAGAACATTAATCTTGAATACGATCCATTGTCACTATGGAAGTGCCAGGAACCCACATGTACCTGTAATTCACTCCTGCTTCACAAAACCCAGGAGACCAAATGTTGTACATGCGCTTTGTAGAGATAGGAAAATCTATTGCCCTCCTGCGGTTTGTCCCTCTTTTTCTCTCTCTCTCTCTCTCTCTCTCTCTCTCTCTCTCTCTCTCTCGATATCTCTCCTGAAGTCACAGACAGGCAGTGTTTACAGACTTACAAATTCTCCCCAGTGGAAAAATAAATAAGTAAATAGGAAAAAAAAGTCAGTGATTTAACACACCTCGTCAGTGAAAACTTTGTTATCTTCTTCATATCTGTCTCAACCCGAGAGCCTTAGTTCTGGATGTCTTCTGAGAAGTGATAGTGTGCCTGAATTTACAATCTGTATCACCTTGCAGAAGCCTGTCTGTTTGGTACCAGGCTATTTTTTTCAGGGGAGGCAGTTGTGTTGTTCAGATAGCTGCCTGGCTCCTGTGCGTGACATCTGACAGCTGGTTTAATCCAAGTGTGGAGGTGTAATAGCATTTTCCAGACATGGGGGTCAGCTGGTCGATGAATAGAAGCTCCAAGGAAAAACCAGGCCCTGCGCGCTGAGTCAACCAGCATCCCATCCTGTTACATAGTTACATTTGAGACAACCTGCCCCTGCTCCATCTTCAAGCATCCCCTGCAAAGGTGTGTGAGTTCAGGGATAAGCATGGTGCGACGGGGGAGCTGTGCTGTTTGGTTAGTAAGTTAATACACTGTGTCCAGGGCGCCTCTTACTGCTTGTGAGCTGTTATCTTGCGCAGTTTGTGTGAAAGCACTGCAAAGTGGTTCTGCTTGCTCAAACTGTGCAAAGTATTTTAAAAAAGAAGATGATTATAATCAGGAATTGCTATTATCATATCTTTTTTTTCTTTTTTTTTGTTCAATGCACGGGTCTAGTAATACTGCAGCTAGTGCAAGGAAGGCACCAGGCGAAACGTTTTTCTACTTGAATTGAGGATTGATTTGATCAGCCTATACCCTACCAGCTGGAGTTTATTTTTAGAGCATTTTACGGCACTTGGAAAACCACCCTGAGCTGCATCAACCACCTGTCCGTTGTTTATCGGGATTACAGATAGAAATGCTGTCAGTGGCTGATGCATTATAGAGGGATTCCCATGATGTAAAGGAAGTCAAGCTGTGGCTCGTTCATGTGGGATATAGGGTAGATTAAATCAGACTTTACAGATTACCTGGACCTGCTCCAAGGTGCTAACATGTCCTCTCTGTCCTGTTGGTGCTAAAGGTCCCTGGAAGCTTGTAGCAGAACCAGGGCTATCAAATCATCTCTCCTGACCAAACTCTGGTTTTGTATATACAGTATTGTAATCAAATATTGTGTAGATTTAAGAATATTACTTGATTTGTCTTTTGTTGTGAAACATTTTATAATTTATTATATTAAATTATTTTGAGGTTTCTTCATGCATTTATTATTTTGGAGTTGAAAAAAATATATATCATCTATATTTTAATGTAAAGTGTGTTTTCTTTATGCAGCTGCCGATTGTTTTAATCCACCGGAGAACACGTACGCATGCACGCACACACACAGACAGATTGATACACAGAGACACGCACGCATGTACGCACACACACAGACAGATTGATACACAGAGACACGCACGCATGCACGCACACACACAGACAGATTGATACACAGAGACATGCACGCACGCACACACACACGCACACAGACACGCAAAGTCAGCTCCAGCGCTGGTAACTTGTGCTGGAACTGAGGGCTTCCTTTTCAGAGGGAATCTCCCTGACACATAGGAATTGTCTCGCTCCGCATTGTGTGTGTTAAAATGTGGGAGAGGTGTAGGGAGCTGCTGCCTCTGAGCAAACCCAGTTTCATAATTCCGGTCTGCCTGCTGCAGAGCCTGGCTGCGGAACTCAGTCATGACTGCCAAGATCAAAATGTTTATCTGTTGTCCGCCCTTTCTCTTACAGTACAAGACTACCTACTCATGAATATACACGCCTATCTATACAAATACTGTCTTCTCGCTGATAAGTTATTTACAGTTGCCTTGACTATCTCTTACGGTACAAGACTATCTTCTCGCTCATATACGTTTATCTATACAAATAATGTCTTCTCCCTGGTATAATGTTTTCTATATAGTAGGATAAGCTGTTCTGGTCCGTTTTTTTTTTTTTTTTTTTTTTTGGGGGGGGGGGGGGGGGGCTGCTTTAAACGCACAGATATCAGCTCAGTGCTGCAGTAGATTCCAGCAACAACAGCTCCTAATCAGTCTCCATTCTGGAATTAAACTGCTCTTCTGTGAACTGCTGTTGAGGGCTGGAAAACATGTTTAATACAATTAAACAGCTGAGCCAGGCGCAGACACAGCAGAGCCCCTCGGGAGAGTGGCTCAGTGATGATTAGATAAGGAAACGCTGTAATGAAACTAACATTGTTTTAAACCAACCCTATCTGCTCACCTTTTGCTCTCTAACTTCACAGTGCCGCGCATCCCTCAACGCATCCCTCAACGGGTTTTGCCCGTTTCTTCCCCCATGTACAGAGATCAGCTGATCTGATTAGAATCAGTCGATTCAATGGGACGTTATGAAGCACAATCATCCCATAGGAGTGGGCCAGTGTGTACCTGGGCCAGTAGTAATCCCTGATGCTATAATTCATGAAAAGCCCTACGGTTTATTGAACAAACCCTTTTCGCGTCCTCGCAACCCGCTGTTCTCCATCTGCTGCCGATGGACACGAATAGGACTGATTTCAGCCCGCTTTCAGTAGTCCCAATTGCAGTTATAAAAGTGGCAGCAGTGGACCTGGGTGTCTGTGAGAATAGGTTATTTAAAATACGTGTTGGTGTTATTTTTTTCTCTCAGTATTTTAAAGATTCCGTGCATGCAACACGTTGGTGCTGTTCCCCCTCCAGTACATGAGGGCGAGTGAAGCGCGACAGCCAAGGAGCCGCTGAGCAGGGTCACTCCTTATCAACGTGTTAGCAGCACGGGAGCGATGCATACAGAGAGAAGGCATGAGAACGAGTAAAGTGAGCAGGGAGAGCGATACAGCACAAACCCACCTTAACGATGATCTCTATTCCCTGCGTGCTGGCGTTCAGAGACAGAATTTATTATCTAAATGACGTCGCTTTAGATATTGTCGGAGATCGCTCACTGTTGCTCATAGAATATTTAAGCAGTATCTGGTGGTAGGCAGTGATTCATCCAGAACGGTACATACTGGGATTACTTGAATATTTTAAGCTATAAACCGCAATGCATCTATACAGCTGACATGCAGTTATGTTAAACTGTTATTAATTCTGTAGCTGCTCTAAAACACAAGGTCAGCTGCATCCCTCGCATTTCTTCCCTCACACTCGCCTCTAATCACTAGGTCACAGTGCTTCCCTCCTCCCAGTCTCTCAGCTCTAACCACTAGGACACACTGTGAGTCCTTCCTCCCCCCCCTCTCAGCTCATTCCGCTATACCACGATCGATTACACTGTAACTAATGTCTATTATCAAAAGCAGTATTTAATATAAATGCTGGGCGATTTCCTTAATTGGTTCCTTAATTTCCTTAATTGGCTAATCTAAAACATGTGTGGTCCGCAGCAGTATGAGAGACGCGAGCGCAGACCAGTGGAGGCGGGAGGGACCCTACACATCTGAGCCACTCAGCCGCGGAGGTGCGGGGGGACTATCAGGTTAGCAGATGAGTGCAACACAACGACCACAGGCTAGCCTACTGCCCTTTGTGGATGGGGTTTTAACATGATATATAATTACAGATATCAAATTAAGCGAACCGAGCCAGTGTGGTCAAGCAGAAGCAAGCGCGCCCAACCCAGATAGCTCCTGTTGCATTGAAGTGAAAAAAAAAATTATAATGAAAAGTCCATTCACTTTCATCACATTCACGAGTTATATCGGAAGGTGGGTAGGGCGATAGTACAGTACCACTGTATATTAGGTACGAACTGCTTGAATTGAATAAATCATATTCAAAGTGACGGCCTATGAGAAAAGAACACAGCAGCTTGTCTTGCATTGATTTTATTAGGTGGAGTGTTTTTGTTTAATGTGATTATTATTATTATTATTATTATTATTATTATTATTATTATTATTATTATTATTATACAACATTTTAAATGGGCTTGTACAATATGCGCGTTGATTTAAAAATATTTTTTTTCCAAGTTTACACAACGCATTTACAAAATAAATCAATAGAAATATTGACCTTTTTTTTTTTTTTTTTTTTTTTTTTACAATATATTTCTATAAAGTTCTGCCTTGTGTTTGAGCTTGCTTCCTCAATGATTTCTTTTCTTACCTGTACCCTTTGAAAACAAAATACCGCAGACAACTTATTAAAGGGAAACTTGGTCAAGACTGTGATATTACTAATACCACTGCGCCCACTGCGCCCCGTGTGCCTCTGGTGACAGCCATGGGCAGGCAATGCTGTGGGTCCTGAATGAAGGCAAAGCGCGCTTCTGATGGTGGAGACACAATCAACGCGCTGTGCTTCAGCCCCAACAGATACTGGCTCTGTGCTGCTACTGGACTCAAGATCTGGGACTTGGAAGGCAAGATCACCATTGAGGAGCTGATCCGCAGCTGAGCCCCCACAGCGCACTCCCCTGCCCTGGTCTGCAGATGGACAGACCCTGTTTGCTGGCTACACCGACAACCTGATCACAGTCTGGCAGGTCACGAAAAATGAAGAGAACTGTTAGAGCTTTGAATAAAAAATAATATTGGAAAAAAACTACTACGACTACTACTGCTAATACTAAATGAATAAATAATTGTACTACCTTACGCTCAGTAGAGCCGCTAGAGGCACTCACACGTTGTGAAGGAGGGGAGCGAGCCTGCTGCTCAATGAGGAAAAACAGAAACAAGTCAAATTGTGAAGCAGCGGTAAGACATGCCCAGGACCCGTCCCTTGAAATGCATGGAGGCAGGAGCTTGCTGCAGCCACAGTCTCTGTAGCAGCGAGAGCCGCGCCGAGCCGAGCCGAGCCGAGCCGGGCAGCATTTCGTAACAGGAGACACACAGCACCGTACATGTAATCTCTCCCAGTAATTATAATAGCTGGAGCCTGTCAGTAGGTAGACTGCTGAGAAAAAGAGGCGACAAGAGGGGAGCAGCACCAATACACCCCAGGATGGCTAAAGAAGCTACCGGAAAAGGTAAGAGGCGTTACGGCGTAATAATGATGAGCTCGGGTTTAAGAGAGTAATAGTTATATACGCAATAAATACCCAAGCACACCATTCTAAGCACGTCTCCACACGCAATACGAAGCCGAAGAGCCTCGTACTTACTTGACAACACAACGCAGAACAAACTGTTGGAATGCATTGTCGAAAGGGCGCAGGGAGCGGGGCGCAGCGAAGCTACAAGAACGCCGCGCGCTTTCTTGTAAGTCTGCTGGATGTATTTAACAAACTGCCCTGCCGTGTTGATGCCGTGCCTGGGTGTTACAGTGCGCGTGTTCCGGGACACTGCGTTGTAGGACAGCGTGTATAATGGCATGCAGTGCGGGAAGCTTCATCCAAGCACGTTGGTCTTGCGTTAGTGTGTTTTGAGATGAGCTGGTATTTATTTACTGCACAGGGACAGCGGGGGTTCTTTGGAACTGCATGTTTTATTAAAGGCGGTGTGCGTTTGTTTCGTTTTTGCTGAAGCCAGCATTGTTACGTGGACTGGCCCTGTACTGTACTGGCACGCCACCCATGGCACGTCACCCATGGGTGCCAGTGGGCCCCAGTAGCAAAGCGTTACTGGTACCAGTCTGCTTCACTAGCGATCTGAGACTGATTTGTAACCCAGGCATAGTCTTCACGTTAATTCCACCTGGCGCCAGTGTTCAGATAAACTGAACTAGAGAACTCGCATCTGGATTGTTTTCGAATACATCAGCTATATTGAACACACAGAAAATGACACACCTTGCATTGAATAGAGCACGAATCGCCTTCAGCAGGATTCATCGCGCTGCATAAGTCAGCCGTTGAATAATGGGTGTGTTGTATTGAGTCTGACTATCGCTCCAACCTGTGCATAGAGTTAACCTGTACGGCAAAACCACCATCCTTTCCAGACTGCGGTTAGTCGCTAAATATCAACCATCAGCTGTCCAGGATTTCAGTAGCATTCGTCTGAGAGGTTCGCAAGGCGGTGGTGGCATTTTATTTATTTAGTTAAGCTGTTGATTTGTACATGCATTTTATAATTGTATGTTTTATTTATTTTGTTTATTTATTTATGTTAAGGTTTATATTTAGCATTTTGGTAATACATTTTGAATTCAAATCCTGCTTAACCTCCTGGCTCCCAGCCCTCTGCCCCAACCACTAGGCTACACCTCCTGCATGTATGTTAGTACTGAAGAAACACAGCAACTCCTGGTGAAGATAGCTATTGAATAACTTTAACAGGCATAGGACAATACTATATATATATATATGCTAATTTATAATGTATGTTTAATCACTCAATTATAACATAAAGATTACTCGCAGAAACATTTCATATAATACTTCAGTTGCTGTAAAATGATCTGATCAAATAGAACGGCGTCTTTTCCCAGTTCTTCGCACTGCTGTAAGACAAATGCTATAAAAACTGCATCGGTGCCATAGAAGGAATTGTTTTTCTTGTTCTTTTTTTGGCTGTGTCTATCAGATCACCTGAAGGAAAAAGACTGTGGCACTTCAACTGAATAAGCTTTTTTATCTGCAGCCTGTCTGCGTTTGGGTTGATGCTCTTTTAGAAACTATTTGAAAGGTTACACAGCGTTTGCAGTGTTCACTGCAGCAGCAACAGTCTGTATTTCCATCCACAGAATCCCTGGAGTACCTTTGAATTCTCTCAGATCGGAATCTGGGGCACAAATACACTTGTGTTCAGTGTTATTAACCCATCGTGAAGTCAGCAGATAAACAAGCAGATTAGGTCCGGGTGCCTCGGTGTGAATATCTGGATTTACTGCTGCATTTCCGACTCCTCTGTCTGCTGAGTTCGTTCCTTCTGATCCCCATCACCTAAACTGATCAGTTTCCATTGGCCACCTTTTCACTGCGATTGCTTGTACTGGCCTGGTGTTATAGGGGGTTGCAATGAAAAATGAGTTAATTGCCAACGTAATAACCCAACAAGAGAGAGAGAGAGAGAGAGAGAGAAAAATGGGAATCAATTCTGAATTAGTTGAGTGATTGATTGATTTACATTAGAAATCCTGCATTTCAGTTCCAAGTGATTCATCGCTACATGATAAGTCTTTGCACCCTTAGAGTTCAGTTATGAAGATTATTTGCGGTCCTCAGTATGTTAGTGCAGCCGCCAGGAGAAAGGAGACTCTGTGTTGATGAAAGGGATTTCGCGTTGACAGCACAACCGCGTCTCTTAATGTTAAAAGCAATCTTTAAAACCGAGCCGAGGAAAAGCTTCTTGAGATTACAGTGATGATGCAAAAGAATGCCTCAATCGTGATCAGATTGCGGTGCTGTAGTGTGAGCCGTTCCAGCAGTGAAAATACTTTTTATTTTATTTATTAAACCAGGAGATTTGCCCATTGAGACCGAGGCCTGGTTTACAAGGGGGTCCTGGAAAACAACAAAAAGACAATTGCAAAGTACAAGCAACACCATAAAAACATCTGCGGTTCAAATTTAATCAGCAGCACACAGAGATCAATGGGCAGATTAAATTAAAAAAAAAAACAATAAATGTGATACCAGAGGGAGTCCCTGTGTAAAGTAAAGAGCGAGATCTGCAGATGCTTGGAGACTTTGAAATGAAATTAAAAGACTGTATCAGCCGTCATCTGTTCTTGCCAGCTATTATAAACCCCAGAATGTCTCTCGTGCTTTGTGAAGGACAAAGGCGTTGTGAAGAAGCATCTGCCCCTGTTGGTGACCAGTCCATTCAGGCTTCTCTGGATATGTTGCCAGGGCTTCTGCGTACGATATGTTTCTCTTTTCCTGTGCTCGGAATATGGTTCAGACAGTGTGCAACAAGGTGTCCTTTTGGTGCCTTTTAAACACATTTGTGTTTAAAAGGCCTTGTGGTTGTATGTGGATAGTGGTTGTATGACAGAACTGATACTCGCACTGAATCTGTGGAAACAAAAATACACAAGCTATTTTTGAGCCACACTGCCTCTGCCCTTCCCAGTCCCTCAGCTCTAACCACTGAGCCACAGTCAGTCTCTCTCTCTCTCTCTCTCTCTCTCTCTCTCTCCCCTCCCTCCCTCCCTCCCCTGGTCTCTCAGCTCTAACCACTGAGCCACAGTCTCTCTCTCTCTCTCTCTCTCTCTCTCTCTCTCTCTCTCTCTCTCCCCTGGTCTCTCAGCTCTAACCATTAAGACACCCTGCCTCCATCCCTCTCTCCTTGTCCCTCAGCTCTAACCACTGGGTCACACTGATTCCATATCTTGCAGTACCTGAGCTCTAACCTCTAAGCCACACTGCTTCCCTCCTTCCCAGTTCCTCATCTCTATACACTGCCCTTAATACCAGCACCCAGGGGGTCTGTGAGTATACAGCTCCGGCAATAATCACTCAACCCAACTAGCTTCCACTGCAGCAGCGCTACAGCATTGACAGCACACTGAGGGCCTGGAATAACTGCCTGTTTGGTGGTTTAATAATAACAGCAGCTAAACACTTTTATAACGGCTCTCCAAAGGCTGTTGCTGCTTTTCAAAGGGAAGCGGGCTGTGTATTGTAGAAGTGGCAGACGTGATCTGCGGACCTGAAAAACAAAACCATCAAAATCTCAAGAGAACGCCCCTTCATTAATAATACAGGAACGGGCAGGTGGGAGGCAATGGTTAGAGCTGAGTGACTGGGAGGGAGAGAGGGAGGTAACCAGGCCTCATGGTAGAGCGCAGGGACTGGGAGGCAGTGTGGCCTAGCGGTTAGAGCCTATGGACTGGGAGGCAGCGTGGCCTAGTGGTTTGATGTACTGGTATCCCCTGCTGTTACTAAAATGTGTTATTTAAATGTGACAATTTAAATTCCATTTGCTAGCAATATAGAAGAATTTTGATGCGTGAAGCTACTTGCTAATTCTCTCTGGCAGACAGGTGAAGCACACAGAGAGCTGCAGTTTATAAAAGCAGTCTTTTGTAAGTAGTATTCCATTTAGCAGGGGCCGGTTTACGTACTTCCCAACGGTAACTCTTTCAGTCGCGTCACAGGAGAGGCACGCATTCGCTGTGGCCCACGGCAGCGGATTTGAACAATACAAAGTGTTCTTCTTTTTAACAGTTATGTTTGTTTTTGTACCCTCGTCTCTGTTCTGCAAAAGAATTTGAATTAACAAAAAAAACCAAACAAACAAAAAAAAAAAACTTCACAGTAAGTTTCCAGTCTGCCATACAGTGCCAAACAACACACCGGCTTGACTAGCACATGCTTGCCAAGGTGTGGCTCAGAGCTCCCAGGCATTGCTTTAAATTGATGTGTGTGTGCGTGTGTGTGTGTGCCTGCGTGCGTGTCTCAGTGTGTGTGCGTGCGTGTCTCAGTGCGTGTGTGTGTGTGCGCGTGCGTGTCTCAGTGCGTGCGTGCGTGCTTGTGTGTGTGTGTGTGTGTCTCAGAGCCTGTTGCTCTTTATGCCTAATTTGGGTGCCCCGCTGCATGTTGATTTTGCTGTCGATTTCTCATTGCTGTCGGTTCACTCTGCTATAGTCCACATGCATGTTGATTTTGCTGTTGATTTCTCATTGCTGTCGGTTCACTCTGCTATAGTCCACATGCATGTTGATTTTGCTGTCGATTTCTCATTGTTGTCGGTTCACTCTGCTATAGTCCATATGCATGCGTGTGCAGAAGAAAACTCCGCTTTTTAACCAAGGGAGTGACTTCTGGGCTCTTTCCATGCAGCCGAAAATAAAAATAGAAACAAAAGCCATTATCTCGGGACCCCCATTAAAAACAACATACCCCATGAATAAATATACCAATAATATTTTCCTTGTATTTTTTTATTTTTTTTTACACAAGGCAAAATACAAATTGTTGTGCAGAACACAGAGATGGCATAATGTCTGTCTGCATGTATTGCACGGAAATAATGAGGGAATCAGATTTCAGCTTCCTATTGAAAGTCCATTTAATCGCTATTTAATAACCCAAGTCCCAGTCAAAATCTTTCAGGAAGCCAATTACAGCGTTCTGCATTGACAGTGGGGATGCGTGGGCTGACTGCGGCGGTCCTGAAGAGAATTCACATCGAATCCCTGGAGAGAAAGACATGTTGCTTTTTATTGTTTTATATGATTATTAAAGTGAAGCCCCTAGCTAGTTTACAGCTTGTATTCAATGAAAGTGATGGGGCTGCTGAAGCTGCGCTATAGTTAGGAATTCTGACTGAAGGGTTATTCTGGGTAAAGCCTGATTTAAGTGTTTCACTCTAATTCTATCACAGGAGTGGAGCTTTGCATTTTAATAAACTTCTTGCCATTTCTCAGTCTCTGAAGATTGTTGTTGCTTTGATAGATTTAATAGGTCTTTGTTCAATAAGTGATTTATGGTACAGTAGACTTGTAAATACTAACCCTGACAGCCCCTGATAGCATAATGAAATTTATTGCAACTTTTATTCATAGGTTCATTACTGATTTTTTTACCATTAAATCTGAGAATGAAAACCCAGCAAAAGAATGACTAGAGCAGGCATTTTTAGTGTGATGCAAATTACAACCATTACTCCAAAACGTGCTCCCACGGAGAATCTACAGCACAGTACGCTGGGGGTCGTTTGCTGAAGGTTATATTTTGAAAAAAAAACTTTTTATATAGAATTCCTGCGATGAGCCTCTGTGTTCAGCTGTTAATATTCAGCAATAGCAGCTACCCTACTCTAAATGTAAAAGGACACCCCTAAAAACAAGACATGCAGCCCCAGGGAGGTAGGGGTGAGCCCGTATCTTGCTCTTGATAGATCATAATACTTTATGATTCTCCATATCCTGATGCATTAGCTGGTGCAATTTGTATTCTAACAAAAGCTGCTTCAATGACAAAATACAGGTAAGTTCTAGTGCGTGTGCACACATCTCGTTGAAGTTTTTTCACACCCTCTCTGAGATCCTCCTGCTTCCCTGTGATTGTTGCTGAATAGCTGCACACACTTTCGATGTCTGGATTGCTGGTCAGTCGTTGTGTATGTGCGAGGCCTCCCGGTCCTTGTGGAGAACAGATTGCAGCTGCTTTACATTACAGTTTCCCCGAGAGAATGTCACGTTCTGCTCCTAATCACAGCTCCGATCTGCACACAAGGTCTGCTCTTTCCAGCTGGAACAATTCCTAACTTGTGGGTTCAAGGAGGTTAATACTTCTATTCATATGAAAGCATTGCTTACGTCCCTCGTTTGCATAAAGATTGGGTTTGAGAGGAGTGCTATATATAGCTGGAGTAGGAGAGGCAGCTATTGGCAGGCTTTTATACTGCCAGGACTTCGAGGGATTCGTGTTGCTTTTTGAGTGAATACAAATGTTTTAATATTGTGTGTATATATGTGTGTGTGTGTGGTTCCCAGTTCAATCCCGGCTCAGCCACTGACTCACTGTGTGTGACCCCGAGTCGCTTCACCTCCTTGTGCTCCGTCCTTCGGATGAGAAGTAAAACAACCAAGGTCCTATTGGAAGTGACTCTGCAGCAGCAGTTGTGATGCAGAGTTCACCCCCCGTGTTCAAAGAGTAAACTGATGCAGTAAAATGGCCAGCTATCAGAAATAATTGGTAATTATCCAGCTAATGAGATCATCAGCATTCTTTTCAGACTGGGAGATTTACTGGATAAGGTCTGCATTTGCTGGGAGTTTGCAATTAAAAGCAACAGACTCAATGAAGGATTAGTCATAAACACGCACAATTGGCAAAACACGCACAATGCCCCTGTTAAAACAAGGACTGAAATAGCACCGAAATACCGCAGTGAAGGAAGCTGCAGCTTTAGGCTTCGTTGCCATCACTTTAATTGCTCTGAACCTGCAAGACTCGACCAGTTCAAAACTTTAATCCGGGTCAATGCTCTTCTTTAAAACTCTCTTTGATTGGCTGCCTTTTCTTTTTGAATGTGATTTATTTGTGAACGCCTTTAGAAGTGAGACGGTACTGTTGAACCAAGCGCTCCTCCCAGAGATTGTGAAGAGACGAGGGTATTAAGATCGGCCGCTGTACAGATTCTTAAGATAGACCCTGATATCTCGACAGACTTACCCCTGTGTGATTACATTTAAAGTAATGATCAAATGAATTACGTTCGTCTCGCAGAGGTCCCTGCAGTTAAACGCCTTGGGATTCAGATCCATTAAGCAGGTATGAAATTAAATTCATATTATTCTGCGATTGCCTGACGGCTGAGACACCCTGTATCTTTAATGGCTTCCTCTCTAAAACCCTTTAGTCTTTTCAAACTAGTGTCCCTCCAGGCCTCTTTCATGCCCCAGTAAGTCCTTCCCTCTAAGGTCATTTTAAACATTAAAAGGCCAGCGGTTTGATCATCGCTAACTGGTGCTGCAGCTGACTGGAGATGATCAGGCCCCTGCATTTCCAGAGCCTCTTTCTGCTCCAGTGCGAAATGTGTAAAAACAATCCCTTAATGCAGGAGACTTCTAGGAAACGAGTGAGAGTGGACTCCCTGCTGCGGCTTCGTCCTGATCAACGCACACCGGGCCAGTATGTCTGTCCATTAGTTTTTACCCCGACAAATGCATTTCTGCAATGGTGACTGACTAAGAAACGGTACCACGTTGAATCTTCTGCTCCATTTTTAGGGCGTAAAATGTGTGCTGCGTTTATTAAACCATCCCAGTAGATTTCTTTCCTTCTGTCTTTCTCTCCTCCTTTTTTTTATCTTCCTTCCTTCTCTGTAAGCTTGATGAATGCACATTGCCGAAGCCAGAATGGCAGCATTTGTTAACATACGGTGCTAAGATAAGGACAGATGTATATCACTGAAACACCCTCTTTTTAATATCTGTTTTGCTTACTCTCTGAGCTGTCCGCTATCTGATCTTACAGTCTGCTGTACTTGATGAGCAAGCCTGAGTATTTGGCTGACAGCGTGATGACAGATTTCAAGGTGGGGTGGGGTGGGGTGGGGAGCTGGTTTGTCTTCTTACTGGTATAGTGGAGCACACAGACAGCTAAAATATGCGCTTCACACAGAGTTCAAGTGATGATTGTGGGATGCTGCTCACCTAAAGGGGAAGTGTTTTAAGCCAAAAATGCCAAACCGAAACAGAAGAGACCTGGTCCCCTATTCCTCAATCCTAAATCCTAAACCCTACCTAAGACCCTGCTGCCATGTCAAGGAGCCCACTAATACTTGTGTGGTTTGTGAGCGAGTTATTAAATCATTTCACACTGGAGGATGAGCGCTTGATAACCTGCACAGTGCTGTGATCTCCGGGGGGTTCGTCAGGGGTGGGGGTGTTCGTGAGGTCTAGCCCTCTCGTTCGCTGATAGAACCCCGGATTTCAATGATATTCTATTTGGAACATCAAGTGCATCAAGTTAACTGGGGAAAGCGATGACCCGTTTTGACACGGGAGTGCCTTTGTTTGTGTCAGGTGTGTGTGTGAGTGTGCGTGTGAGCGAGTGTGCTTCATCCGTGAGTGCGGCCTAGCCCAGCCCAGGCTAATTAAATCACATTGCTGATTGTAATTACTGTAGGTTACAGAGAATGCGTCACTAATGAGTAGTATCACGCTTGACAAGCAAGTGATGTAAGAATCGTGTTTATCTGTGTGCCAGGATCCCAGGAGGCAGTGAAGGAGGTTAGAAAGACTCTTTGTGAAGGTTCTCGTTAACCCTTTATTAGAAACTTCGCTAACTGATCAATTGAATAGTGAAGGCCTCCACTGGAGAAAGGCTGGTGTTTTAGGCCCCCTTGTTTTTTTTACACTCAATGTCTGGGGCCCCCAAGCCTCGCAGCAGAGTGATTGAATGCTTGCAAAGGGTTGCGATGAGTGTAATGGTCCTTCTGCACTCCACAGACCGTACCTGAATTACAGAATCAATCAGTAAACACACACACTGTGTGCATTTCTGGAAGAAATCCCTATTGAATGTTCTGGTCTGAGGAAATCCCTTGATTAGTAATGAGAGTGGTATCTTGGCAGTCATTGCTCAAAACGTATTAACAAAAATTGATGTGCGAATATAACGCCACAAATACAATAATGCCCTCTCGCTTGGCGCCAGCCTCCGCATAGATTAATGTGAATTATTAAACAGATTGAGTTCGTTTTTCCCCGGGAGGGAAGGCTTTTCAGCTTATCTACTTAAAGATAAAGAACAATGTGCTCTAAAATTCATTTTGCGTTTGCATGAATCCTGCGGACAGATAGGTATTGCATATATTCATGAGGTGCTGAGAGTCCGGGCCTGTCTGAATCCAACGAGGAACAAGAGGAAGAATGACGTTTCCAGGGCTTTGTTATCTCTCCTGTGTCTGTCTAGCCATGTTTACTTCAAGCAGTCACTTGCTGGTTTTTGGTTTGCATTTCTGTGTCTGTCTTTGTTTGTTCGTTCGGGTTCAGGTTGTAAATACAGATACTGATCCATTTACCAATGCAGGATCCTTATCTGCATTGCAGTATCTAACTGTCGTTACCCCACAGTTACTGTACTCGGTGCATTGGCATAAACTCCGATGACAGGAAGGAGACATTCAAACTACTGGGGTAATAACTAGGGCTGCAACAAACCTCCGCGCTGTAGATTCACTCCCTGTGCAACAGGTATTGGGACACCACTGAAAACTCCCTTTTGCAGCCTATTGGGATCCTGTGGGAGCACAAAACCTGCTGCACAGGAAGTGAATGAACAGTGTTGAGGCAGATTACACATATTGAGATATCACCCAATTCAAAACGAATGTTCAGAGAGTAGCTATGCATTTAGGAGGTAGGGTTTTTTAAATGTTTTTTAAAAGACTGTGGCTATTTCCCCTTTAAGGTGAAGCAATAAATAACAGACTGAAAAAGACGTGCAGACACACGGTTTGGACAACGCTTTGGACAATGCGTTGGACAATGCGTTGGACAATGCGTTGGACAACACCAGCAAAAACATTAGCCACAATATTGGCTAGAGTTTTCAGTGACGATGCATGCAAATGAGTAAAGTGTGTAATTGCACAATTAAAACAGCAAGGTAATTACAGTGCGTTGATTTATTCAAGGTAATTACAGTGCGTTGATTTATGCAACGTAATTACAGTGCATTGATTTATTCAAGGTAAATTACAGTCCAGTTAAAGCCAGGCAGAGGAAATTAATCCAGGCTTGACTTCCACAGACTTGCCTGCTATTTTCATGTCTCTCCTCCGCAGATAAAAACACACTCACTCTCACATTCCTGCACGTTCTCACTGCAGTCGTTTCTGTAAGAAATGTGGAGATGCTGCCTGTTACCCAGAAGTGCAGGCTGTTCTTGGAAGTGGTTACACGGTGCAGGCTGATCAGGAGTGTTTGTTGTAACTGCTGAGTACTTGAATGATTGTGCAACTGCAGGGGAACGAAACAGTGTGGCAGAATGTACCTTTATTCTGAAGCGAATATGTCTATTGTAATAGTAGTTGTATGTTTTCTGTAAGAGATGCACACAGTGTATTCTACAGTAGTGACACATGCAGAGCACATACTGCCAGCACGATGGTTAATATCAGTTGCATTGATACAGATGCATGGTTTCCGTGCTCCTTTCTCATTTAAATAGCACTACAGAAAGGCTTGCAATGTCAGTGGATTTCTTCGCTTAGGGGCTGTTTCAGTCAGCAGTATCTTTTCATTATTTCTGTGTTGGTTTTTTAGCGACCTGAATGTTGATGCATTCAGCTCTGCTGCGGGATAGCTTTGAGCTTCTAATTGCACATTGATATTTTAAAGACTTTCGAAGAATGTACGTTCTACAGGCCTGGAGACTTCCTGACAGGGTGATCTATCTAATCTGCTGCTAAGTGGGACGGGTCCTGTGTTGTTTAGAACAGCAGATTTGAGTCCGCGCTTGTGGGAGTTTGGGGGTTTTAATCTTGCGTTTCAAAATGACAAAAAACTAGAAACTAAAAAAAGGAATTTGATGACTGTGACCCTGGGATTCTAAAGCAGGTCGTTTTAATTTGCAGCATTTGCATTTCAAGACAGCAAAATGTGAGTCTGACAGGTTGGAATTTGGCAGCGGCTGAGCTGCGTGTGTGCGTGTGTCGGAGGGAGAGTGAGTGGGTGTTGTAACAGCTGGGTGATAGCAGGGCTTTTTTGTGGTGGTGTTTGTTTTCTGTTTTCGTGGGCACAATACAGAGCAAATATCTGATATATTATTTTTAACCAAAAAAACAAATAAACAAAACAAAAAAAAAGATAACCAAATTGAATCAATTGTCTACAACAGAGCTACTGAAGAAATAAACAGGATGGAATATCCCTGAGGTGGCAAAAAAAGAATGATTTAATTTCTCGTTCTCTTTATTTCTATGGGCGATTTCTCTCTCTCTCTCTCCTCCTCTCTCTCTCTTCTCTCTCTGAGTCCTCTCTCTTCTCGCTCTCTCTCTTCTCTCTCTCCCTCCTCTCTCTCTTCTCTCTCTCTCTCCTCCTCTCCCTCTCTCCCTCCTCTCTCTCTCTCCCTCTCTCTCTCTCTCTCCTCTCTCTCCCTCCTCTCTCTCTCTCTCTCTCTCTATCTCTCTCCTCCTCTCTCTCTCTCTTCTCTCTCTCCCTCCTCTCTCTCTCTCTCTATCTCTCTCCTCTCTCTCTCTCTCTCTCTCGCTCCCCTCTATGAAAGACACAGATTACCAGGGGCGACCGGCAGACGATGGCAATCTGACTACAGACAGAGCTGCATGCAAAATATCTTCTTTTTTTTTTTCCATTTGCAATAACCTAAAAGAACTGAGATAAGCTAATCATGTCAGCCAGAGTTGTTTGAGCGGTTTGGAATGGAGGCACGACAGGAACAGAGGGAGTGTTTCCACGCCTCTCTCCCTCTCTCAGGCAAACTCCCATTGAAATGATCCTGCACAGCATTACACTGAGCCCTTCCGCTCCTTGAGGTACACAAGGAATTGAGCGCAGAATTACAATGGCCTGGGTTCTGAGCGCAGGGCTGTCTGGTTGCAAGGCAGCAGAGTTTGTGTCTCTGAGTGAATGCAAAGCGCTCATTGTTGTGCAGGAAATGAAGAGGGCAGTTAAAGAAAGGAAGTGGTCTTAATGAATAAACAAGTGAATGAAAGAATAACTGAAACGAACGCCGGCTGAAAGGGTTTGCGTGAATGGAATAAATGGATTAAGAATTCCACCTCCCCACCAAAAAAAAAACAAAACAAAAACCGAGACTGTGGTTCTGTGCTGCTGTGACAGACGAGTCCAGATTTAAAGGCTAGTGGGCTTTGTTTGCCTGCCTCACATTGCCTCTGTCCCTCCTGATTATTTTTTTGTTTTTTTCCCAGCTGCCTCCCACAAGCAGAGCTCCCCCCAGTGGCGGATGCAGAACATAGCGCATGAGTCGGTGGAGAGCTCAGACGAGGAATTCTTCGACGCTCGGGGTTCGTCATGGAGCTGGGTGTCTTCTTTACTAAGCCTTTTAATATTTACTGTGTTTAACAGTGCAACTGTAATTACACACACGCACACACCCACACCCACACACACCCACACACACTCACACACACATCCACACATCCACTCACACACCCACACACACACACACACACATACCCCCCCCCTCACACACACCCCCCCCCCCTCACACACACACACATCACATATTGAATCAGGGAACGCTTGAAACATTTTAAAAAAAGTTATCTTATTCTGACCCGATGCAACTTTTTAAATAAGGCTTTTGTTTTTTTTTTTAATAGCATCCCAGTTTATTTTTTTTTAAGGTTTTCAGGAAGAACGTCAGCAGGGATTGCAATTCACAACACATTTAAATGATGTCTTTTGTCTTTGGTTTAATATTGGTCTGTGCCGATGACTGTGCTGCAGAGATTCCCTCAGTGCAGAGTCAGGAGCTGCGTTTCTCTTAAAGAAATACCCTCACTTATAAGGAAAAGCACCTTGCTGAGGATATCAGAACAATTTGAACGTATTTATCGAGGGAGTCCTGGAGAAACCCAATATCCCACAATGTCAGAGTCACCACATTGTGCTTAAAATTACCATCATCAAATATGGTATTCTGAAGAAAAAAGTGTTCGAAAAACACAAACACTTCAAATAAATGAAATTGTGGGTTATCAATTTTTTTTCCAGGTCACCCCTCAATTAAAGACTGGGGGGGGTATAATCTCAACTGTGCTCTATTAAAAACTCAAACCCAAACTTAAATACAATTGCAGCCCAAGCGTTTTTAAACACAGCACTATCCCCCTGCCCTCCTGTCCC
Source organism: Acipenser ruthenus (assembly GCF_902713425.1). NCBI lineage: Eukaryota > Metazoa > Chordata > Actinopteri > Acipenseriformes > Acipenseridae > Acipenser > Acipenser ruthenus. Next base: position 2,093,161 of record NC_081212.1, on the reverse strand, counting down.
CCTTCTCCTACGCTGAGATTCAGGGTCGTGCAGCAGCTAGGAGCTCTTTACCAGTCTTTTGATCTGACACAGAGCACTGCGCTTGACTCATCAGCACTTTGACATCACCTCTCTTAGGAGGAGTGAGCCACACATGAAAGAGACTGCGTCGGTCCCTCCATGAAAGAGGAACTAAATTGCATTAGAAAATACCTAACGAATCCTCCCCCAGACTGCTGTTTGATCATTTCACCATTTCAGCTCCACTCCCCCAGACATGACATATTGAGGCTCCAGTACACAACATCATGTGCCACACTTTGAACCTAGGTTTACAACAAAGAGTGAAGTTTTTGTTGTACGGTAAAGTTTGCTTTTAAAAGAGTAGCAGTTTCCTGATTCAATTATAGTTTATAAAGGGTGAAATGGTTCAGTCCTAGAAAGTAAACGCAAGTGAAATAAACGTATTAGGTAAGGATGGGAGGGCAGAAATGGAAGCTGATTCAAAGAAAATTCTGAAAGGTAGGAAGCACTTTTTTTAAACAGAGAATTCTAAATGCTTGGAATAAGCCACCGGGTGCAATAGTCTTTGCATGTTTTCATACAAAGGGATATGCTGCAACTCATTATTTAATTACTGTGTAATCTTAATGCTATTTATAACCGGCCCCCCCGCCCCCCCCATTCCATTTTCAGACAGTAATTGAGAATGACAGTCACTGTACTCTATACTGCATCAGTTCTGACAGGTTAAATAAAATGACATTATTGCGATCTCGTAATTATCTGGAGGTGTAGCTGTTGTTACCGGGGAGTATCCTGTGCCTCTTTTATGAGCTGTGCTGCACATTCATGGCTTGAGAGAGACTATAAAGTCTGAACTGCTGTTAATAAGTCGAAGAGCATTTTGTTTCAAACAGTTCTCGCTTTTTTAAATGATTATTCTTTGAATTGCAGTCTGATGATGAAACATGATTCTCTTGGGCAATCACTTGGACTGCACACTGTTTCAGAGGCTGCCTCTCTGACTTCACCTGGATTAATAGATCTAGTTATTATAGCAATCGATGCATACTTTACAATGAGGAAGAGGCACTAGCCCTGCATTATTCTTCTCTTATAGCTGCATGAATAACTCCTAACAGTCAGCCTGCAGACACAGGTGAGGCTCATTGCAGTGCTCTCAGTTCATTCTATAGCACAGTGGTACTCAACTCCGGCCCTCGAGATGCAATCCAGTCCAGGTTTTTACTCCAACCAGGTTCTAATGTAGTTAATTGAAGCTGCTAAGAGGAATTTAGGTCCTGGTTGGATTAATGCAGTCCCTGAAACTCAGTGATGATTACAAGGCGCTTAGTGTATGGGGTTATGAGACTGTGAGGAGATAATGGTCTTCTGAGTTGAGATTTAAAAACTAGCGAGGGAGGCGGCTGTCTCTGAGTGCTCTCATTGCATCCTCTAGTTTTAGCGAAGGGCCTGATTTCTTTTGAAGGGGCTGGATTTTCAAGTCAATTAGGGGCTGCTTCCAAGTCTTTTACAACAGAGTCGGATTCTACCAAAAACCTCTTCCCTGGAATGTTTCCATTAGTACAAGAGACACATTTTATAAGCAAGGAGGGCAAATCGCAGCAACAGGGGTTGTGATCATTGATTAAGGGTCAAGTCATTCGCAAGTGAAGAGTCCCGAGCTGAGGTTCCTGAGTGGCTTCCTGTCCTGGCAAACGAACATCTGAATGTATAAAAACACAGTGAGTGCAGCTAGAGGACCGAAGACAATCCTAAAATGATCGAGCAGTGTGATAATATTGAAGTATTGAAATATAGAAAGTGATCCATCAGGCAGTGCGGTGTATTGTGTTATTCCAGGGTAGAAGCAGAATCAAATACAAATCATTGGTTTTCTCTGCAGGGGCCCCTCGGTCAATCAAGGCTTGCTATTGTCGACAGATGAAGGAGCCGTTCAAGGAATTTAATTTGACAGCGTATCGCTGTAATAGACGTGCAGCGTGGATGATGGATGTATTTCATATAGAAATGATGAATATACTCATAAGAGGAGAGAAAAAAACACAATATCGCTGTGAAGGACGTGGTACGAGAATGCCAGGAGTTAGGAATTATGTGTGTGTGTGTGTGTACACTGTCTGTAGTTAATTCATGGAAACTGGTATTTTGCTCGTTTTCAAGCAGACCACCCTGCTTAATGATGCACAACACTGAATCAGTACCACAGCTGCGAAACGGGGCAAAGTCATCAAAATCAGTCATTGTTTCAGTGCAGTGACACACTGGACTAGGTATTACTGCTAAAGAGATGTGCAAGCTGGGGTGACAAGTAGACACATTAAACACGTGGTTTTCATCGCTCACTCTGGGACACTTTTCATCTGCAGGATTAGGGTGGCATATACAATACCAGGGCAGAGCTGGAGAGGGTGAATAATCTGCCCCTTTCTCTCGTGCCAGGGTGTGCCACATACCCCCAGCCCTGCCCCTCTCCCTCATCTTTCTGTCCCGGTGACGAGGAGAAACTCCTTTAATCAGAGATTACTGCGCTGCTCATTTAAGACGGTCTAGCCCTGATTGTTAAGAGCAGGTGGGGAAGCTGCTTACATCGCAGTTATCTTTTCCTCTTCCAACACAAAAAGGCTGTGTGACAGACCGTGGTGTGTACTTCAGTCCGGAGAAGGCAATCTTCACTGAACCAAATGAACCATTGTGTTATTAATAATAATATCATTATTTTCATTATTTATTTCTATAATCTTTCTTAGTCTTTTGGCATTGTTCTTGTAGTCAAAGATGAATGAATTATTATTAAGAAACACATCCAGTAGCTTTATCCCGGTTGAAATCTCATCCAGTTGTTTAAAATCTTGTAGCCAGCTCTCTCTTTCACATGCTGGGAATCGCCTCAGTGTAAGCAGGGCTTGGACGCTTGCTGAACAGTTTAAGCTGACCCCTTTTATTACTTAATAAACAGGTTACTGTGTTTTTACTAACAATCTATTAAGAAAATGCACAGCATGAGTTTATGTGTTAGTAAGTGTAACGGGCGGTGTTGTGCGATGCACTGCCCTGACAGATTCTGTCCTGTCCCCTGTCCGTGAGATGAGATCAGAAATGCATGGAAGCTACCGGCGCTGATACTCTGAAAGTACCTGGAAGTGGAATTTAATGTCAGAACTGGATAAAGTGCAGAGCCTGCACAGCGTTGTGTATCGTATCTCATTCTGCAAGAACAATGGTGTCAGGCTGTCACTTCTCTCAAAGTAACTCGCTGCAGATAAATATTTCAGCAGTGACACTTTAATGATCTGGCACCAAAGGGACTTGGGACATATTTCTTCTGCTAATGAGGGGTATGTTTTAACAGGGACTTTTATTTAGACTGAAGGCAAACACAAACATTTTTGTGTTTTGTTGTGTTTTTACTCAGTCCCTCCTTGGAAGAGCAGTTCAATACGTGGCCTGGTTCATCTCAAAGCAATCTCGATGCTGTTTAAAAATAGCATTGCACAAGAGGCAAGCCACCGGAAAGTGTTCTGAAGCTTTAATAAAAGAGAGTCTAGCCTGAAATTCCTGTTGGGTGTCTGGGGGTTAAGGGAGAACACACGCTGTCTTCTTTATTAGAGCGTCTGATTGTGCCAGCGGTGTGTGTGCTCACTGTATGTCTGACAGGCAGGGTCGAAACTCTCTCTGTAGAGACTCAGGGCTCTTCAACACGCTCTCCTGTCTGCAGTCATGCTTCTTGGAGAACTGAGTTCTGATCTATAATACAATGTAATGTATTGTGAAAAAAAATAACTGCCTTCGTGGTTATGCAGGGGACAGAATCCTTAACGTTCACTGTAAAGACAGCTCCAGGAAAATAAAGGATTTAGGAGCTTCCTGGTTCATAACCCTGTGTGTGTGTGTTTCTGTTCCAGAGGATGTGCTGGAGGGGAAGAGTGCCATGCTGCTGGGCATGAGCCAGTGGAACTCCAATGACCTGGTGGAGCAGATCGAGACCCTGGGGCACATCGACCAGTCGCAAGGTAACCAGGGGGGGCAGATAGAGACCCTGGGGCACATCGACCAGTCGCAAGGTAACCAGGGGGGGCAGATCGAGACCCTGGGGCACATCGACCAGTCGCAAGGTAACCAGGGGTGGCAGATCGAGACCCTGGGGCACATCGACCAGTCGCAAGGTAACCAGGGGGGGCAGATAGAGACCCTGGGGCACATCGACCAGTCGCAAGGTAACCAGGGGGGGCAGATCGAGACCCTGGGGCACATCGACCAGTCGCAAGGTAACCAGGGGTGGCAGATCGAGACCCTGGGGCACATCGACCAGTCGCAAGGTAACCAGGGGGGGCAGATAGAGATCAGTCATTGTTTTGAGCATGTCCGTTTGCTCTGCTCCTTTCCCTGCACGCCAGCAGGAGCAGCAGTGGGGTTTTTTGGTTCTTCCAGGATAACAGTTTTTATATGTAATCACAGCACTTGGGTGGGGGGGAGCAGGGGTCATGTGAAAATATAAAATGGAATATGATGCCCTGCCAAAAAACTGCTGTACTGTGAGAGAGGGAGAGAGAGAGAGACAGGGAGAGTGAGAGAGAGAGAGGGACTTCATAACCAGGCTGCAGTCTATTTGCATAACCTGAAACTGACCCTAAATGAAAAACAAACTGGAGCCCCTGATATTTGTGTCATGGGGAAAATGAGCAGTCTAATGTGAAGTTTGAATGCATCGTTGGCAGTTGCTACAGGCTGTTAATGCAGACGTTTCCTGTGATCAGTGCTCGCTTTGTTTCTCTACCTGGTATAAGAATGTGTTTCCAGAGTAATTCAGAGAGAAGGGCTGCATTGCACAGATAACCGGCTTGTCCTGAAGATTAATACCCTCATGCCCAGAGGCTTATCCCCCAAATCCCTCCAACACCTCAATAAGAAAATTGTCTGCCCTGTAATCTGTGGGCTAATATTAGCTCCGATGCGGGCTGGACAAGGATTTGGGAAAAAGAAGAAATAAATGAAGCAAGGTTTAACTAACCATGCCCCCCCCCCCCCCCCCCCCCCCCCCCCGGCTTTTCAATAAGGTTTGAAGGATGGAAATGGATTGGATGAATGCCTGTGTTGTTAGCTCCAGGTTACATCGCTGAATTGCTTACATGTTACACACCCGGATGTAATCTACGTTCTTCATCCTCGGGTTTATTGACAATATCCATAACTAAGCTTCGCTGCGTGGGCAGTAACACATTATTAATAATAATAATAATAATAATAATAATAATAATAATAATAATAATAATAATAATAATAATAATAATTTAAACAAATACGACTTCAAACTGCTGGCAAGTCTAGATCCACTTCATGAATGTGAAATTGCATTTCATTCATAAAAAATGACTTGTTTGTTTAGCACTGTGCATCCCCACAGCAGAAATCCACAGAGGTTTACCATGAATGAGCTCCTGCATTCTCAGGGGAGTCCTGTCGTGTGTGTGTGTGTTTCTATGAGTAAGGGAATACGTTTAGAGGGAGTTTTGGGAGTTCACAATGAAACCGTTGTGCAGCTGTGAGGAAAGCAGGACTACCTGGCCAAGCAGGAGGAGACCCGTGATCTTTGAAGCCCCTTTTCTGTTCAGAGTCAATGCTGTTGATCTGTATTCCACACATGCTCCTATACACATGCTGTGCAGTTGAGCCGTCTCCAACACGCACTCCTTCCAGGCAGAATCGCCGCGGTCACTCACTCCCTAACCCTAACCCTAACCCCTGGGCCTTCCCAGGCTTTCCCTGCTCAGAACATTCCAGCTCATTTCGGCCCCCTCTGCTGGTCACACCCTGCTACTGCAACGATAGACCAAGCCATTACTGCACGTGCCAGTTGGTTGGTCTGCTCTTGCCTTGTAGGGAAGTCGTTTAAAGGACTGGTGTTTTTAACATTGCCTGCTAAGTTGCTGCTGAGTTCTGTTTTATGACTGATGATGTGTTGTTTTATTTCTTGTGTTGGATGTTGCTTGCTGTGGTGCTGGGAGCCTCTTGCCAGCTCGTCATTGCAAAGGAGGATTTATTCTCAATTGACTCCTCTGTGTAAATAAACGTTTTGATTGATTCATATGCTGTGAAATGCAGACTATACATCAGGAATTCCATTTGCTTAATAAGCAATGTGTGGGGCAGCACAAAAGCATTTTATTTTCTTTTTTTGCAGATGACATTCAATGGATAAAGTGGCAATCGATGTCTGCACAGTGTGGTTTCTTTCTTTCCTTCCTTCTGCCTATCACTGTGACATTTATCTCTGAGCAGGCTGTCTTCCAAAGCCATCTCCCCACTGTGCTGTTTGAGGTTTTTTCTTGCTGTGTAATGACACACATTTACAACAGAAAATAAGTTTCAAGCCATTTCAACAGCAAACTATTTACCACAACACACAGCAAATTCATACCGCAGAACAAACTTTGAACCCTTCCTCGGGTCAAACCTTGTATCCCCAAAACCCCCCCTGCATGTGTGTGTGTGCAAGCGCCCAGGAGACGAGCTACCTCCCCTTCTCTCTCTCTCTCTCTCTCGCTGACAAGACAATTACGATTATCAGAGGAAGAAGAGAGGAACAGGGAGCACAAATAAACAGTAAACTGACAAACGAACATCGAAATCTGAATGAACATCTAAACCTCTCTCTCTCTCTATTCTCTCTACCCTCCCCATGAAGCCTTCCAGCTGTCAGGATCACTCTCTCCCCCCCCCCCCCAGACTAACCCTTAATTCTCAGGTGGGGGGGGGGGGGGTCCTCAGATCATGTTTATTGATTTCTCTTTGGACTACGTGGACATTCCCACACTCAGTTATTATCAGTCCTCTGTTCAGTCCGTTAGCATCCTATTCCCAGCAGTCGGAATCCTAACTGTGATGAACGACTCACGCCTTTCTTTCGAGGTATTCTACTTGATTTTAATTGATTTCCTGCTGCAGTGTTTTTTGTTTTTTTCTTGGTAAAGCTGACATGTTTCTTGGGAATTGATTTATAGGATGTGTTGAGTTAGGTCAAAGGACGTTTTAATGCTCCAGCTGCTGTATAATTGGGTCCCTTGGTGAACGCTGCAATGCTGTACAACACAACACAATTAATCTTAACAGCGCAGGAGCTAAATACCACTTTGTCTTCGAGAATCATTAAACAAAGACCCCCCCCCCAGGGGAGAGGGAGGGAGAGGCTGCAGTTTTCAATCCCAGTGGGTTGAGCAGTGTATAAATAAGAAGAGTACAGTATAGAAAATATAAACACAGTGACAAGGGACTGCAGTGTGATTCAGTGACTCGAGGGACACTAATTCGAGGGACTCTGCAGTGTGATTCAGTGACTCGAGGGACACTAATTCGAGGGACTGCAGTGTGATTCAGTGACTCGAGGGACACTAATTCGAGGGACTCTGCAGTGTGATTCAGTGACTCGAGGGACACTAATTCGAGGGACTCTGCAGTGTGATTCAGTGACTCGAGGGACACTAATTCGAGGGACTCTGCAGTGTGATTCAGTGACTCGAGGGACACTAATTCGAGGGACTCTGCAGTGTGATTCAGTGACTCAAGGGACACTAATTCGAGGTACTCTGCAGTGTGATTATCAGAGGGAGAGGGGTGGGCGAGGGAGAGGGTTAATCAGATCAGCTCCTTGTCACAGAAGCATGAGATTTAAACAGCGATAGCGAAGTCAATAGGAAAGCATGCTGCACAGAACTGTGTACAAAGTATACACTAGAGGACTCTTCAGGACGTATTTGCAAAGGCGAATTTTCTCAGAATAGCAAAACTATTATAGCAGTATACAAGAAACAACTCCTACTGTACCATACTCACCACACCTAAACAATGCACCATTGTGATGCACGTGGGAGTCACTGCTGCATTCGAAGCGTGTTCTGACTGCGATGATCACGCATTGTACAGGCAGTGTGATTGGGGTATTAGATGCAGGATGGGGCAGTTAAATTGTAGTTTCTTGCTAGCTTGAAAAGCATTTAATCCTTCTCTGAAAAATGTACTTTTGCCTTAGCACTTTCTCCAACATAGGGCTCTTTGTGCATTAAAAGTATTCAATAGTATTCACGACATGAATACAAAAAACGCTTTTGCGCTGTGGGTCAGGGAGGAGGCTGTGCTGATGAGAGGCCCACTCAATAAATAATCTCTGTTCTTGCAGCGAAAAGCACTTCACTTGGAGACAGTGTTTCTCTTTTCATTTTTTCCCCCCGGGGATGTTACATGAAGAGCATTGAATGTGAGCCAGCTCTCTGATCAGGCAGTAAAGGCTTTTGCTATAACGAAGCTAAGTGTGAACTTACGCAAAGCTGGTACAACCGAGCCCCGTCCCAATTATTGAATAGTGCCGCCCTGTGTCAATCTCAGCCAGAATTTGATTGTTTAATTGAGCCCAGGTGTTAATCAAGGACCTGGATTGGAATGGACTGAAAGGAACACCGCTGAGTCAAATCAGCTCCACGAAACCGAGAAAAACCACGTTTGAAATGTCTGAGAGGCTGGGATTGTTATAGGAATGAACAGGCTCTCCCTCAGGCTAGGTGCAAGAAGAGAAACATTTGATGTTGGAGGGGTCAGCTCTGCCCCTTCCGTGTGAGGCGAGGTCACACAGCCCTTGCACTGGTTCCTTCAATTGAAAGGTGTTTCCGTTCGCTTTAGCAAGTCTGATTGGGCTGTCAGCCACACTGGATCAGTTGTAAACATGACTAACAGACAGGCAGGGCAAGTCCAGCACGGTGAATGTTCATCTGACTCTCTCAGTGCTCTTGCAGCGTGACCTTTTTTTCCATTTTCAGTTCAGTTAAGTGCTAAGGTTTATGACACTGCTTTAGTTATGAATCTCAGACGTGCCGGCAGCAGCCATCCTTCTCATTTGATCCTGGCCCGTGATATGCACACTGTTGTCAGTTTTGTGCAGTTTTCTCAATTCGAGCTCCACGTAATTGCTTTTGATGTTGTTTGTGTTATTTGGTCCTTGCTTGAAGAGGCTGTGATTGAAATGCAGCCTGCGTGATTGCAGTGTGCTGGACTCTCTAACCCCTTGATTTCACCCACAGAGAGTCTGTATCGAGCGGTGCTGGGCCGGGGGCGCTGTACTGCACAGAGCAGCATCGACGGCATGGAGGACAGCGAGGTATGACAGCTCGGACCCTGAGGGCAGCCTTGTGTCCTCATCCCTTTGCCATGCCTTTGTCGTGCTCCCCTGAGCTTTACAAAGCTTGTTTTGCATGCTGCGTCATTTCATTTCAAGTGGGACAAAACACAAAATCGTCTTGTTCTGTCCATTGCATTCAGGTACCGCTCAATTCCAATGCAAATGTATTGGACCGTAGCTGTAGCATGTGTCTGTATTTGTAGCTGTGATTATTATTGCTGGGTTATTTAGAATAAACAGAGTAAACTCGTTAACGTGGGTAGTGGTTTATGTTACTGTTTAGTGTAATTGTAAATCTAATTGTAATAGTGATTGTAGCTGACCCCAGCTCTGCTGCCTGTCTCGTGTTTGCTCACAGAGGGTGTGTCGAACCCACATCCTCATCCTGGTCCTGCACGGGGGGAACATCCTGGACAGCGGGGGAGGGGACCAGAACTCCAAGATGGCGGACATCAACACGTTCCGCTCGGTGTTCCAGAAGGTGGCCCGCGCGCACTTCCCCGCCGCCAGCGAGCGCGTGCAAATGAAGCTGGTGCCCTGCTCCGCCATCTGCACCGAAGCCTTCTCCCTCGTCTCCAAGTAAGCTGCAGGGCTCCTTGGCATTCCTGCTGGCTCGCACGCCCCTGGGCTTTTCTTTAAAGAGGTGGTTTGATTTAACCCTACATGTATTAACACTAATGCGCTGTCTGGTCATTGTATCAGAGTGCTTGCTGCAGTCCCGCTGCAAGTGGATCTGGGATACTGGAATTGACTGACAAACGAAAAAAAAACACTGAACCTGTCATAGTGTGACGTATGCAGTTTAATAGCATGCTACAATACCATGCACCAGAATCCAATGTGTATCAGAGAGGGGATAAGGGTAAGAAGAATATCAGCCCTCCCTCCCTCTCACCCACCCTCCCTCCCTCTCCCTCTCCTTCACCACCCTCCCTCTGTCCCTCTCCCCCTCCCTCCTCCCTCCGTCCCTCTCCCCCTCCCTCCCTCTCCCCCACTCCCTTTGTGCTGTTAACAGACTAGTAATTACAGTCTTCAGTACAAACCCCCCATATAAGCACCTAGACAGGAGCTCCAAAGTGCAGTTATTTTGATTTGTATTTTTCTTTGACCTTTACAGAGTATGCTCACCACAGTTCCAATATGTCACTTCGTTGCTTTCTTTTGTGGTTTCTAAGAAAAGGCCTCTTTAGAACAAGAGATCCAGTCTGCGACTGTTTCTATTACCTCCCTCCCCGGTGCCCCTTGTTACTGGAGAACAGGTCAGAGCGCCATGCCTTTTCTAGCTGGAGCGTCCCTTCAAATTGAAGCAGATAATTGGATCTGAAAGCTGGAGAATTCATTGTCAGAGGCTGTGTATTTAATGAGCCGATATTAAGGCTGTTTCTTGCCGATCTGGGAGGGCGTGCTATAGGAGCATGGAAGCGGACCTGAAACAAACATGCATTGCTTTGGAGCTCTGCTGTGCTGTCTGGGTCTCTGCCTTGTTTCATGGTTTGCATTGTTTCAAGGTTGCTTTCCAGCAGCAATGACAGACTGATTGACATCAACAATAGTAGCACTGTGAAATCAGGGAGGCGAGAGTCTGCAGGCAGTACCAAATGAAGCTGTCATAAAGGGTCACGTTTGCAATTTAATATCACTCCACACGACGCACACTGACCCCCGCCTTGCTCCGATATCAATAAGTCAAGGGGCAGCCAGCTCTTTCTCTCACCTGTATACAGTGTTCATCACAAACAACAGGGCTGTACAGCACGAGACTACTTGGGCTTACAATAGGTATCACTAGCCCACTGTACACCAAAACAAGTTTAGCTGCAGTTTACTTGTCCCTTGACACTGCTTGTTGCTTCATTGTTCTAGAAAGCAAACATCAGAAGAGTGTTTGCTACAACCTCAGGTCTAGCTCAGGGGATACACAGGAACACTACTGACAAAACAAAGAAGCAGAAATCAACAACAACAACTGGAAATATGCAGAGGACAAAAAACACACGGAGAGACTCCGAGACTGTTTGCGCTGTCTTGCATACAGTAATCAGAGCAGAGCTAAAACCTCGCCTGGCTTGGCCTATGGGGACAGGAATCTGGCTGCCTTGTCTTCAGATTGATATGCCAGCAAGGCTTTATTATCCCATTCGTTTTTTTTTTTGCAATCTGTTTGGCTTGCAGACAGCGTCCCAGAGCAGAAATTCAGCTTCCTCCTCGGAGCCCAGCAGCAGGGAGCGTCTGCTGCCTCCACTGCGACTGGATTGATCGACTGATTCATTGATTGGTTGATTGATTGGCTAATTGATTGATTGGTTGATTGACTGGTTGATTGATTGGTTGATGGACTGATTCATTGATTGATTGATCGACTGATTGATTGATTGGTTGATCGACTGAGTGATTGATTGATTGATTGATTCACTTCCAGCCCTGTGCCTCTCTCAAGATGACACTGCCGTTTGCGGCAACATGTGCAGAATGGCGTGGTGGATTTGTGAAGTTGATCACAGTCATACACACATTTCACTCTGGATCCTTGAGGACCCTCTTCCATTGCAAACCTGTAACACAGAGCAGAACCGATGAACAACACCCTTGAGGCAGAACTAAGACTCCACACCACTCTGCACTGAGCCAGGGTTAACATTGAATAAGATGTCGTTAGCTGGCTGAGGGGTTAAAGAACTATTTATGCCCCATTTACTTCAACAGCAGCCGGTTCAAACAGAAGAGAAACAGAGGCCAGCAAGGAATCTAAAAATGACTTTGTTTAAACAAGGCGCTATATTCCTGCCATGATCTCTACTCTGAACGTTGCAGATTTCAAAATGATTTGGTGCATGTCTGTGGATTATCCAGTACTTTTTAAATGTGGTTTGCTGCTGTGTAGAGCGATGCTGGGACCTGTTGCCGGCCGGCCTGTCTGTTTAGCTTTGCAGGGAATTGAGGCAGTTTGTCTCGACAGCGGGTCTAAAAATCGCCCTGTCGATCTTCAGTCCTTCTGATCTGTAAGCTGGCAGACGAAGTGTGTTCATTAAAAAAAAAAAAAAAAAAGAATTCTCACTTCAAGTTCTCGACAGACACAGCACTGCTCCATTCGGTCTGTCAGCAGCCCTTGATGTGTGGAAAGAAAGAAAGAACAGAAAAAGGCAGTGTTGTTGTTGTCGTTATATATAGCCTGTGCTTTCATTTCTCAGGGGTCAGAGAAAATAAGTGTAAAGACTGAGAGGGTGAGCCTGTCTCTCACGCATGAAACAATGTCTTTGGATATAAACAGCGCTACATGCTAAGGTCAGGGCACTGTGATGTTTGAATGCTGCGCGGTTAAGATACTCTCTGGTATAAACAGAGCCGTGTGGCGAGGGCCATTGTGAACTCAAAGAGAGCCGCATGCTCATTAAATGTGTCTCCTCTCTCAGTGGTGTTGAGAAGTAGAGCAGTAAGCCATCAAGTGAATGAAAAGAAAAGCACGAGCAAGCAAGGCAAGCGAAAAGGATGGCATTTAATGAACCGGATGATCTTAAAACATATTTATCTTTTTTTTTTTTGTATTATTGAATTAATTTGAACAGTTTGACCAACCCTGTTTATATGAACCAATTAAACCTCCATCCAGACCCTGAAGTAGCTCATTATCTCATTGTACCTGTGAAACCTGGAGTGGAGTGGCTCTGCAGGATCGGGATTGGACACCCCGGATTTACTGTGTCTTGCCTGTGATTTTTACCAAGCTTTTACTGTGATTTACTGCACTTTTATCAAGGCAGGGTGCGCACAGCTTTTATAAGGGTAAATAAAGTGCTGTTATCTTGTTAACAGGCAAATCAATTCCCACCAGGCTCTCTGCTAAGTTCCTTCCTCTTACATGCGGTTCCTCCCACATATCGTCAGTGGTTTGCTCGAGACTGCGTTTGATCTGAGAATTTTAAACAAGGCTCCTCTAGCTATTCGCCCCCCCCCCCCCGTCACTTTCAAGAAGAAAAAAAAAAAAACGCCTTTTGAAACATGTTGGTTGGCTTCTGTTTTGGTTTAATATCCCCCCCCCCCCCCGAGCTCATTAAAAAGGACAGAGCACCTGAAAGGGCCTGCAAATTCAATACGACATTTCATGGTTACCGTGTGAGGTGGTAATGCAGGAGATCGAAACCTTCTTCAGGCTCCTTTGAGGTTGTAATTAGAGTGCTTTTTAATGAGGGCTGCTCTCTACGTCTGACCTTCCCTGACATCAGAGAATCAGGTCTTTTGGCTTTGAATTCAGTCTCTTCAAACTGAAACGAGGGCTCAGCCCAGGTCAGAGGAAGCGCTAATGCAGGCTGGATGGGAATATTGTGTGAGTGAAGATAACAGGTGCCTAATTGTTGCTTTAGTAATTGCAGTCCTGGGTTTTGATTCCTGTATGTTAAAAGCCCCATGTGACTCCATTAGGATGTTAGTTTTGCTGCAAAATCGATAGCGTCACTGGACTGAGTGAGCAAAACAATAACACTGTGGCTTTAATGGTAGAGAAGGATCACAGCGAACAGGTGCGTCTTGCCAAGTGTCGAAGGGGATTCGTGGCACTGTACCGATGTAAGATGTTTTTTGGCTGTCGTATTATGAAAATGAATTATAATGACTAACCACTCCAGCACTGTCATTACCCTGCAACTTAATCACAAGGACTCGTCTAATGGGTCCGTTCTCCGCTCTCCAGCATCTCAACGAGCCCTGAAAGACTATTCCCAGCCCGTCTGGCTTTCTGTGTCACTCCCTTCAAGTGGTGCTGGAGTGTGACCGCCTCCACGATGGCTGTCCAGTTTAAAGTGTGTTCTTCAGGGCATTGTTTCCGTTCCCCAGGGCTGATCAGAGCAGCCTGTTAGCGGTGGAGAGCTGTGCCGCGCTTGCGGGGATCTTGTAAACAAGCTTGTGAGTGGTTTACAAGCCTCCTTCACACCGGGCTGTCGTACACTGCTGTCCGTAAATCAAATGGCTGGCAGGCTGTTCCGAGGTCAGGCAAAGGAAAGGGAGAGAGAGCTTGTAAGGTCTGCTAAGAGGCAGCCAGGAGCATGCTTTCCTCCACGTCCTGCTGCGCTGAAATTACCGCAGAAACAAGGTGCTTTCTAAAAAAAAAAACAGACCCCAGGCACAGTGTCTGCACATGAGCACGCTGACCTGGGGGAGGTGCGCTGAGGACAATCTCTCGACAGCGGCAAAAACAAACCACAACACATGTCAGTATCTACCAAACTAATGTGTGCACACATTCAGCACTATGTTGAAATAAATCACTGTAGCTGAGCCTGCATAACTGTAACTGCAATCCCAGCAGCACGGTCTGCTGTAAATGTGATTCTCATTCTAATTGACCTGGGTGTGATTGTGATCTGCTCAGATCTCACAAAGCTAAGCAGGGTCAGGCCTGGGCAGCACTTCTTATTGGACTGTGATCTGGAGCGATCCCAGAAAGATCAGCAGCAGGGTCAGGAGTTTGAGCAATAAATCCGTTTATAGAGTGCAGGTAGATGTGTCCGTCCCGGGAGAGTGTTAATCTCTCCCCCCCCCCCTCCCTTTTGCACTCCCCCAGGCCAGGCTCGGCACTTCTGTCTGCCCGTATCCCATATATCCTGGTAAACGTTATTGCGCTGTCTGGAAACGAGCTCATAATTCAAGCTGAAAGGATCGTGCTCCCAGGCGCGGTGATGATAAGACTAACCTGATGAATGGCGGAGGCTTGGAGCAGCTGGGGGAAGGATAGAAGCTAAGCTAAATCTGCTGCAGCTCCACCAGCACGTAAGCGGCAATGGGACCTCACGTCCCCCCCAGTGCAGAAAACATAGTGGCTGGAGCATGCTTCACGGGGGTCGGGACCTGCAAAAGACTCCATGTGCTGTTGATATCCAGGCATGGCTGCGCAGCAGTTGAGCTGTTACTGGCTCTAGTCGTCTGGACTGACCTTTTATAGACGAGCAAGAGCTGTATGCAGGAGCTCTTCATTGACTTGCTGAGTTTTGTAACATTGAGTGAAAGGCGCTATATGAAGCGGTACGCTGCTGTGTGTTTCCGCAGCTTGAACCCGTACAGCTATGACGAGAGCTGCCTGTCCAGCAGCGTTGACCACATCCCCCTGGCCGCTCTGCCCCTCCTCGCCATCTCGTCACCGCAGTACCAGGAGGCTGTCGCCACGGTGATCACCAGAGCCAATCAGGTCTACCACGACTTCCTCAAGTCCCAGGAAGGGGTCGGCTTTAGCGGACAGGTGGGCGGAGTCTGTCTGACTTCCTTTTTATTTTTTTACTGTGCAAGGTTTTGTTTAGTTCGATTTAGATACAGTATTGTTCCGCCAGTTAGTCATTTTAGTTAAAAAAGACAATGCAATTATTTTTTATATATATATATATATAGACAAAAAACAAAGTCTGATGCCATTAAGCCTGATGTATGTATTGAGGTCTTTTAAAGTACAATAACACTGTTACAAAACTAGTAACCAGTTTGAGTGGCATAAAGATCTACCCCAGTGAGTACGTCAGGACCTGACAGTCTGTTACCCGACCCCTCTCTTCCAGGTGTGTCTGATGGGGGACTGTGTGGGAGGGATCCTGGGCTTTGATGCCCTGTGTTTCAGCGCCTGCACGAGAGCCGAGAGCCAGGGCAGTAGCCGTCAGGACAGCACAGAGAGCCTGCAGGTACCTCACTGACCTCTCGCACTGCTCCCCTCCCTCCCAGTCCTGCAGCTCTAACCACTAGCCGCACTGCCTCCTGTCTACACTCCTCTCTATCCACTCTGCCGAACTGCTTCCCTCCCTCCTGTCCCTCAGAATTAACAGCTAGGCTGCGCTGGCTCCCTCCCTGTCTCTCCCAGTCCTTCCCCTAACCCTGAGCCTGTTTCTGTGCTCAGGAGAACCCCAGGGTGTCAGAGGGTGGTGGGCTGGGCTTCAGCTCCAGCAAGCGTCTCAGCAAGAGCAACATCGACATCTCAGGGGTCATGGGGGAGGCACCGTCGCCAAGGCAACCGCTGGGGCGGAACCAGAGCGACTCCTCCAACTACGAGTGTGGCTCGATAACTCAGCACCACGCCTTCCTCAGCAGGTAGGGGCGCAAGACATTGCATGGCAGGGCAGGGGGTCAAACTCCCTGTAGAGTCTCGCGTTACAAATTCAAAATGTGCAGAAGAAACCTAGCTTTTTTGCTGGGGGTGGCCACAGCCAAAGACAACAGTTTTGTTTACAAATATTTTTGGAAGAGAACAAAAAAAAAAAAGGCATTTATAATTTTTGTTGAAATATAAAATACACTGCTACGCAATTCTAATCAAAATACGTTTTAAATAAAGCAAAAGGGGTTTTGTACTCGACTCCTCGCACATCGCGGTGGGCGTTGCTCTCCTGCTGTGTTAATCCTGTGTTCTCAACAGGCAGGAAGGCTGCACAAGCTATCCGGGTGTAGACTGATCAAATACACTGACAGTAATGCCAGGTTCAGTCCAGCGTTTTCTCAACAAGCCGCTGGACTGGAACAGACTGGGAGAGCCGCTCGGAGCAGCACTGTGCCAGCACACAATCGGCAGCAGCCTTGATAAGCTGGCATGGGGCCAGGGCTATAAATAGCAGCAAGCCATTTCCACGATGACATCACTGTAGCGCCGGACAGACACAGACAAAGAGCTTTATTGCAGGGATCTGCAGAGGGTAGGATTGAGATGGGCTGTTTGGACTGAGTTCAGGGTAGCTTTTACAATAAAATAAAAGAGATTGATCACAGAGTGCCCACCCAGGTGACATGCATTGATTGAAGGTGCACTTAAATACCGCAGTGTGACGACTGCAGTGGAATTGCTTTGAAACGGACAGGCCCTAAGCAAAGGCTGCACACCTTCCCCTGGGTCCAGTCTCCTGGAAACAGGTTTCAAGCCACTGCTCCTGAAAAAGTGGCTTTGTGTTAACAGGTTAATAGCGAGGCAAGAACGTTTCATGGCAGGAGCAATGTGGCATCCCTCCAGATGGAACAAAAAAAAACCCTTTGAGATGAAGCAAACCAGCCAGGTCTGCTGTGTGATAAAGGAAGGCAGACTGAGCTCTGGAATAATGTAGTGAGCAGAAGTGAATGTTTGCAAATCAAAAAGCTGCATTCCCGTGCAATCGGCGCAGCGAGTGTTTCAGGCTGTCATGAGCAGAATGAAGGCGGCGCGGGTTCAGAGCGGCTGTGCTTGCTGTCTGCTCGCTGTGACGTCTGTGGGTTTAAAGAGATGTCAGGAATCTAAAGGAGCCCTGCTGACAGCACAGCGATTCACAAACAGAGACGAGCAGGAATACAGAGCAAAACCATAGGGTCCTGTCTTCAAACACGGCATAAGTGAGGTCTCTGAAGCTCCAGCTGTCCTGCAAAACGTGCACTTTTTTGTTTTACTGAAGGGAAAAGATTAAGCATTTTACTGCACAACAATAACAATACATATTCCTGATTTTGTGAATAATTACATAAACAGGAATACCAAGCTAACATCACTCTCTCTCCCCCCCTATTCCCATACTTCCCTCTCTCTCTCTCTCTCTCAGTATCCAGCCCAGTCTGTTGCAGGACTCTGATCTCCAGCAGGGAAGCAGCTCCAGTCTCCAGGTCTTCAATCCTGGGAAGTTTGATTTCGAGGTGTCAGATTTTTTCCTGTTCGGATCGCCGCTGGGACTGGTTCTAGCCATGAGGAGGACCGTGCTGCCCGAAATCCAGGGTACCAACAACCCCTGTCCCCCAACCCCCTCCAGAAAAAAAACCCTCACACACACAGGGGACCACACCCCAGTTAAACCCACACCTTACAACACACGCACATACACCCCCCCAAACAAACACTAACACACACACAGACAATGTTCTGTAAAGAGGAGACCATTTTCTATTCAAGGATAGTAAGATATTTAGTGAGCAAGAAGTCTGAGTGAAGGGATCCAGCAACAGACTCCCCATCCCCAGGGGCACCCCCATCCCCAGGGGCGACCCCATCCCCATGGGCACCCCCATCCCCAGGGGCACCCTCATCCCCAGGGGTACCCCCATCCTCAGGGGCACCCCCATTCCCAGGGGCGACCCCATCCCCAGGGGTGACCCCATCCCCAGGGGCGACCCCATCCCCAGGGGTTCTATTCTACTTGTGCAGGTATTGCTCTACTGAGCTCTGCTCTCTTGGCTGTAATGACATTAGAATTCATGGCCGCAGCTACAGCCTGGCTGACACGATGTTTGTTATTTGCATTTCTCATTTTCGACTGTCACATTTCATCTGGAGAGAAAGGGAAAAAAGGGCATTCCAAAAATGACATTACAATAAAACTCCTTTTTACCAGCGACTCACAGCATTAAGAATATTTTCATAACAAGCCCTGTGTGTTCACGCATTCTTTATGACAGGAAGAGGGCTTATTGTTTTTTTTTTCTTATTCTAAGGATGTGGTTTCATGAATACCAGATTTTAAATACACACCGAAGTCTGGAGCAACATGACGTTGAGACGGCAATCTGGACATTTTTTAGAAGTGATAAAAAAAACTACAGGTGCAGTTCCCCAGTTGAATAATGAACCTGGATAAAAACATAAACCCTTAGCATTGACTTCAACCCCCAAAATGTCACTGTGACTTCGGAGGTCTGATCTGATTTACACCGCGCAGTCTGTTGTGTCAGAGATCCTGCATTAACTGTAATTCCAAAGCAAATTAACAAATTGGCCCATTTTACAGATAACAGAGAAGCTTTTAAAACCTCAGTACAGGGCAGCAGCAGTGACTTGGACCCAGCTGTCCTCCTCAAACAGTTAGTCAGCATTGTCCAGACCCATACCGCTGGATTGAACTCAGGGGTCTGGCCAAAAACGTACAAATAACATCCGATGAAATCACAATACTGGAAGCTGGAAGCCTGTCTCCTCCTCTTTGTCAGTTTTATTAATTTTCCGCGTAACTTTGCAGGACAGATACGCCGAGACACACACAAGAGAAGTTTTGCTTTATTTAAAGCGGCTGTCGGTACGAACGCACCGAAGACCAGCAGGTCGTGTGCAGCTCCACATCAGCGTGGCACAAGCACACGCAGCCTGCATGTCTCTTCAATGAAACAGATCCATCAAGTACGGGGGCAGATGGAAAAGAAAGCCCCCACTCCCTGTCACTCTGCATTTATACAGCCATCCCAGTGCGTGTACACGTTGGGATCATTCTCTATTAAATGCAACGGTGCCAATAGATGCTAAAAATGACTTCCACCACTTTCAAGCACGTGACAAATGACAGACATATCCGTTTCACATGTATGTTAACCGTGCTGGATTTCTATGTAATGAACTGATGATTCAAAACCCTCGGCTAGATTCTTCAAGCTTTTTACTTCCAATCATTAATTGCACCATTTTGCACCAAACCAAGTTTCATTGAGGCATTTATAGTTAATTAGATTTTAATTAATTGTATTCTGCTGTTCCATTAAAACAACAAAAAAAGCTTTTTAGAATGTGGTATGTTTTCTATTGCTGATCCAATGCTGTAACTGATGGTAACTGCGTGCACGATCCTGGAGCATTTAGCACTGAGGGAAATGTGGGTTTTTTATACTGTATAGTGAAAGTTGTGTGTGTCTCCCCAGTGTCTCTGCTGAACCCTGCCTGCACTCAACTCTACAGCCTCTTCCACCCCGCGGACCCCTCAGCCTCCCGCCTCGAACCTCTGCTGCACCGCCGCTTCCACCAGCTGGCTCCCTTCCCAGTGCCCCGCTACCAGCACTGCCCCCTGGGGGACGGGAGGTCCAATCTGCTCGGTAAGAGGGTGCAAACGCAGTGATCAACCGCGGGAATCTCCACCGGCGTTCAGCGTTAGTGTGATCATTCCTGAGGTTACCAGCTGCTGCTGCTGCTCATTATTTCCTTTCTCCAAGGCTTTCCATGTTAAGGTGTTAAGGTTTACGATCCCTTCTACCTGCGGTTTTTATGTACGTATACTATAGAGCTTAAATGATGTCATTTGAAAGTGTCTGCAGAACAGTGTGTTTGCAATAAGTTTCAATGCCGGCCTCATCCAGGGTTATAGTATAACTGCATGGCTATAATTACATGCCAGCAGTATGACTGCATGGCTGAGGGTATAATTACATGGTTTCAGTTGGATAGCTATCTGTGATGCTTGCGAGTTTTTGTAGTCGTGTGTTTCGGTCTGTACTGTATGCTGTAAGATCACGTATACAGTATTTAGGTCCACTTCCATTTAGGTCATTATATTGGTTAACAATTGGTTAAAGGTATTTGATTGGGATTTTTTTTAACATGGCGCGCAGTGACACCAGGTGGCCGGAGATTGTAAATGGCAGCAAGGATTTTTGAAGGGTATTGTTTTTTTCATATGCTGTGTATACGCTATAATATAGAAAGAGCGAGAGAAAGAGAAGATGTGCCCTTTCTTCTTGGCAAGGAGGTTTGTTGACAGCAGTGATATTGAAATGTTGCCCTCAGGCTGGCTCTGGGGACGAAGCTGCGCTAATGAAAGAGAAGCTCGTCTACCCGGCTTGGCTTCTCAAGCATTGCACAAGGTGCTAGGAGATTTATAGGAAAGAGAAACGCAAGCAATCACACGTACTCAACTGAGCTCCAATCTGTATTGCTGCAAGACATTTGAGATTGTTGCACAAATGACGCTGCGTCAAAACAAAAAAAGGAAATGGCAGTACTTAATTCAATGTGCCGTGTGTGTGGAATAAACAGAAAACACAATGGTTCTTCATGGGTAACACGAAAATAATCATTTTGTGAGTGTAGAAGTAACCAACTCTGTGTCTCCTTCCTTATGATTCTGAATCCCCTGTACAAAGAGTGCAGTGCCAGGACTCTAGCTGAGTATTACTGATATTAAGAATAATATTTAAAAAGTGTTTTAATTCCAGCAGATTAAGCCGAGCTTGTGCAGCAGGGATAGCGGCTGGCAGTGTTTAATTAAGTGGGCTGCAGGCTTGCTCCATTGAGTGCAATTATCTGGTGTGATTGACATCTCCATCTCCCCCACCCCCCCCGGCCACGCCTCCCTGCTCTGATTGGTCCGTCTGGCTCTCTCACCGCCACAGTGATGTCATGCAGGTTGTAATATGCAGCGGTCTCTATATGACCACGTTCACAAAGCCTTGTTTATAATTCAGTTATTAAGTGATCATTATGTGTCAGGCTATTTATAAGGCATGTTTCAGAGATGAACTGGTAACGGGCAATAAAATACTGTAATGCAGTAAAACCAGGAAATTAAAGGGGAGGGGATTTTAGCCAGAGTGGCGCTTTAAGTGCTCCGTCCTTCTTCCTGGCTGGGTTTATATCTAGAAGAGCCACTGGCTGCGCCCCTGACCCTTGATATTTGTCTGGCTGCTCTGCTCACACATCGATTTAACAATGATTGCAGCCTCCTGCAGCCCATCCAGCACCTTTCATGATCCAAATCCTCCATTCTCCCCACTGTCGCCATGGCAACACCTTCTCGACCTCGCCATGAAACTCCTCCATCCCTTGCATTAGCTCTCTCCCTCTCTCTCTCTCTCTTTCGGTACTGCCATCCCGTTCTCCCTCTCTCCCCCCTTCTTTCCCTTCCTTCCTCCACCTCTCTTTTTCTTTCCCCACCTCCCTCTTCCCACCCCCCTCTTCTCTCTCTCTCTCTCTGCACCGCTTTTCTGTCATATTTAATTGCTTGTCTATTTCAATCACAAAGGTGCTCTCTCTCTTTACATGTTGGCTGCAGTTTTTTTTTTTTAGGTGCATTTTTTAAGTATTTAATCTCTGTGTAATTACATTCTATCAGCATGTAATAACATAATGGAGGAGACACACTGCTGTCAGACACGGATGTCAATTCAGTGCTGTGCCATATGCTCGTTCCCTGCAGCAGTGGGTAATCCTGGCACATTCATCCAGTCCATTTATCCAGTAGCAAATGGACCGGGGACAGCCATGCTCCCACCAGCATCTGCACAGAAACTCAGCTCGCTGTTTCACCCCAGAGCTTTCCAAGTCGCTATCGGTTTGCAAAATCTCAATTCCCATGTATAACGGCGCGCACGATCCCAGAGCATTTAGCATCGCGGCAGTGCGGTTTCTTACTGACAGTCATATACCATACAGTGAAACCTCTTTAACCAACAGTCTCAAGACACGCTCCTGCAGGTGCAACACAAGCCCTGAACAAGCAACGGCTACCTGCCTGGGCTCTGCATTTGTAAGCTTTTACCATGCAGCTTCCGGGCTGTCTGTAGAAAAGTTTATTGGTTTGTAGATACCTCTTTTCATGGGAGTTTGTTCCGTTTAGGTAACGGAAATGTATAAATGAGGTTTCGGTTTAGTATCATTTGTGATTTTTTTTTTTGCAGATAACAACAAAACCTGCCATGTTGTATGCCTTATTTATCTGTGCATGTGCACATGCAGGTCTGTATAAATCAGGGTTATATTACTGCAGCTAATCCTATCCTGTCTGTATTATTCCACACAGCAGCCCCCTCCCTTTCTGCTGTAGCGATGTGTCTTCGCTGTGTGCGGAGAGGATAGAGAGCAGAGAGTAATAAACATGCAGGCCACCTCGTCGATTGCAGCCTCCTGCTTTGCATTTGCATCATCAGGAGCGGGTCCTTCTGTTGATTTCGCTTTCTTCCTGGGTTTTATTAACAGCTCCGGCAGAAAGAAAATGCAAATTGCAAATGCCGAGTTTTTCTTTTTTTTATGATTTATTTTAGAAAACCAATTCGGATCTGTTTCACCTCAAGGCCATTCGTTTGCTTCATACGTTCCTTGAAAGATTTTATGAAATACCTTAGTCAGATAGTTTAAAAAAAAAAAAATGGATGCAAAAAACTCTAAGTACAGTAAGCAGGTTGTAACTTTACAATCCCATGTTAAAAATGTCAGTTCTACAGTTTTATTTTCTGTACGTTTATTACCTGCTAGATAATTGACAAAAAAAAAAAAAAAAACAGGGATATGAATGCTGCCATAAACAAACGTTTTGCTTTGTGTATGAATACATTTTTAAAATGTGCTTTTAGGTTATATGTGGGCTGGATCGGCTAGGCTGCTGCTGTTTAAAAGGAGTTTCAGGATGAAGTGCTGTAAGCTTTTACCTGTAGGCTAATAACCATTCCACTGGGAAACCAGATGGGCTGACAATACTGGAGGTTTATCATTCTCCTCGCTGATCTAGAGCAGAGATAGAAGTCGTCATTTATAACATCCTACTGCTGCAAGCTAAGAGAGTTGGCTCGTAACGGCTTGTCCTGGATGGATGAATGGTGATACTCTCTTTGCATATGGAATCGTAACAGAAGTGTGGATCGTTTGTGATTTGGGAGATGTGGTTGGCTGCTGGTTTGTGCGTGCGTGTGTGTTCTGGGAGGTCCATGCTGTCCGGGTGCTGTTCTCCTGGTTAATTCTCAGGAAGGTTCTTGTGGTGTCTCACTGCCCCTCCTCCCCGGAGTGGGGAAGGCTGTGAGCTCTGATGGTACCTCGTCTCCTGGGAGCTTGCACACACACACACATGCACGCACACGCATACACACGCTCAAATACGCATACAGATGCAACTGAAGCGCGGGCTAATCTCAGAACCTGGGGGAACACAGAGATAGGGAGGGACTTTGCACACACACACACAAACACACATCCTGTACAGGCACGCACGCTCACACACAGACACACATGCTCACATGCACATGAGCTGTAGAGCTAAGGTAAAGATCCAGATAGATTGCAAAACATGTTAAAGTAAAGCACAGTACAGGGATCTACAAATTGATCAAAATAGGCAGTCTGAAACATAGGATGTTTGATGATGTCTGGATTCAGAGTCTCATTTCACAATCCGTTCATAAAGCCTGTTTCTTGTCTTGGTGCTTCAGTTATTTCTGAAGTGCACTTCTTTAAACAGAGCGTCGGTGCAGTGATCAGGGTCTGCTATCATCACTGCCAGGCTACGGGCACTCTCCTCCAGCAGATGCATTAACTCAGTCCAAATCCAATTCGGAAGTCTGTTAACAAAGATTTATTAATTGCTTCATGATGAAAGGTTGTTTTTTATTTATTTTTTTTTAGCCTGCAACGGCACCCAGCACAACATGACTCGTTGGAAATCGGCAACGCAGAGCATGTGTTTGTCCACGTTTTAACATTCATGATCTGTGACCTGAAATGTGTATTCAGTGCGAGAGAGGGGGCGTGAAACAGATCTATTCAGCATGGGGTGGGGGCTGCGCTGCTGGAAAACAGCACGCTGAAGTGAATCACCCGGATAGAGAAGTAGAAAGACTGCCTGTGGCACCTGCTTGCAGTAGACTTACTGAAGATTGAAGCATGTTATACATCACGCAGAAGATCCCTCTGCTGAACCAGCGTTTTGCTGAGGGATCGGAGGGACAGCACAGTAAAACAAGCGCTCCAGGACAGGGCAGTTGGGCAGCAGACAGGTGCTTAAGGGTCCTTGTGAAGTGAAGCCAGTGGTGAGCAGTCCCTCAGTACCTTCATATACTGTATGTGTTTCTAGGCTTCAGTAAAAGTGGGAGTTGTAAAGTACTGGCCCTGCCTGTCTTGCTGTGCCTCTGGTGTGCCGGGGCCCTGCTGGAATGTGTTCATGAACTCTGCAAGTCAATAAGGTGGATGGGGCTGCAGTGTCTCCCAGGTTACCACACTCTGGACTGTGTACAAACAGTCATTAGATCCAGCGCGTTCCTCTTATTAAACACATTTACGAGGTGTCCTGGGAGGGGCTTGAGGCTGCCAGCTGGCTCGTACCCGCTCTCCACTATTGAATCTGTTCGGTTTGAGCTACCACAGAGACCAGACTACTCTACACCGCGCTAGTTCATTTTGTTCCCTTGAATTTGCTGATTCGAGGGCAGCTGTCCCTTAAGGCACGGAAAATGCAGTCCTCTGGAAATGAATCAACGAGAACAGTTTAGCGGCTGTGATGATGTATTGTATTGTTAGACAAACCTGCTCCCTGCTGTTTGTATTGGGTGATGGGGGCTGTTCAGCCTGTTACCCTGCTCCCTGCTGTTTGTATTGGGTGATGGGGGCTGTTCAGCCTGTTACCCTGCTCCCTGCTGTTTGTATTGGGTGATGGGGGCTGTTCAGCCTGTTACCCTGCTCCCTGCTGTTTGTATTGGGTGAGGGGGCTGTTCAGCCTGTTACCCTGCTCCCTGCTGTTTGTATTGGGTGAGGGGGGCTGTTCAGCCTGTTGCCCTGCTCCCTGCTGTTTGTATTGGGTGAGGGGGCTGTTCAGCCTGTTACCCTGCTCCCTGCTGTTTGTATTGGGTGAGGGGGCTGTTCAGCCTGTTACCCTGCTCCCTGCTGTTTGTATTGGGTGAGGGGGGCTGTTCAGCCTGTTACCCTGCTCCCTGCTGTTTGTATTGGGTGAGGGGGCTGTTCAGCCTGTTACCCTGCTCCCTGCTGTTTTTATTGGGTGAGGGGGGCTGTTCAGCCTGTTACCCTGCTCCCTGCTGTTTGTATTGGGTGAGGGGGCTGTTCAGCCTGTTACCCTGCTCCCTGCTGTTTTTATTGGGTGAGGGGGCTGTTCAGCCTGTTACCCTGCTCCCTGCTGTTTTTATTGGGTGATGGGGGCTGTTCAGCCTGTTACCCTGCTCCCTGCTGTTTGTATTGGGTGATGGGGGCTGTTCAGCCTGTTGCCCTGCTCCCTGCTGTTTTTATTGGGTGAGGGGGGCTGTTCAGCCTGTTACCCTGCTCCCTGCTGTTTGTATTGGGTGAGGGGGCTGTTCAGCCTGTTACCCTGCTCCCTGTTGTTTGTATTGGGTGAGGGGGCTGTTCAGCCTGTTGCCCTGCTCCCTGCTGTTTGTATTGGATGAGGGGGCTGTTCAGCCTGTTACCCTGCTCCCTGCTGTTTGTATTGGGTGAGGGGGCTGTTCAGCCTGTTGCCCTGCTCCCTGTTGTTTTTATTGGGTGAGGGGGCTGTTCAGCCTGTTGCCCTGCTCCCTGCTGTTTGTATTGGGTGATGGGGGCTGTTCAGCCTGTTGCCCTGCTCCCTGCTGTTTTTATTGGGTGAGGGGGGCTGTTCAGCCTGTTACCCTGCTCCCTGCTGTTTGTATTGGGTGAGGGGGCTGTTCAGCCTGTTACCCTGCTCCCTGTTGTTTGTATTGGGTGAGGGGGCTGTTCAGCCTGTTGCCCTGCTCCCTGCTGTTTGTATTGGGTGAGGGGGCTGTTCAGCCTGTTACCCTGCTCCCTGCTGTTTGTATTGGGTGAGGGGGCTGTTCAGCCTGTTGCCCTGCTCCCTGTTGTTTTTATTGGGTGAGGGGGGCTGTTCAGCCTGTTGCCCTGCTCCCTGCTGTTTGTATTGGGTGATGGGGGCTGTTCAGCCTGTTACCCTGCTCCCTGTTGTTTTTATTGGGTGAGGGGGGCTGTTCAGCCTGTTACCCTGCTCCCTGCTGTTTGTATTGGGTGATGGGGGCTGTTCAGCCTGTTACCCTGCTCCCTGCTGTTTGTATTGGGTGTGGGGGCTGTTCAGCCTGTTACCCTGCTCCCTGCTGTTTGTATTGGGTGAGGGGGCTGTTCAGCGTACACTGTACATAATCTAACAAACTGGTATCACATCACATCACAGGACGGACAAAAGGCTGCTTTTAAGGCGTAACTAATATTTGATTGAGACAGTTGTGGATTCTTACCTTGATTAAAACTCCAGGTGGGTTGTTGATTGCATGCACTGGTATACTGCTGCGCTGAGTACTGTGGTTGAGATTTGTGCTCCTCTGTCTCTCCAGCGGACGCGATCCACAGCAGCCCGTGGGTGTTCCTGGAGCCCGGCCAAGCCCTCGCTCCCCCCCCTGCCTCTGCACCTGCCTCTGCACCTGCCCCTGCACCTGCACCTGCCCCTGCCTCTTCCTCTGCACCTGCACCTGTACCTGCCCCTGCCTCTGCCCCTGCCCGCAGAGCAAGCCAGACCAGCATGGGCAGCGAGGTGTCAGGCTGCTCCCTCAGCCAGCTCGCCAGCACCATCACCAACAGTGAGTCTCGTTAACATCAACCTTCAAATTCAATGACGAAGCTGTCTTCCTTCCTGTAAGTTTCTCTCTGTTTGATGCCATAAGATACTCCCTCCACAGCTAGAGGATGCATTTAGAAATACTGCAGCGGAAGACACTTAACGATTCAATGACAAACGTTTCTTCTGGGATTTCTAAATTTAGCATTCTTGAATTTAGCACAAAAACTAGTATTTTCTGCATGAGAAGGTTAGTCATAGATGACATATTGTACATAATCCATTTCACGCTGCAAATATCAGAACGTTTCCTCACTACATTTCACAGGCTGCAGTTAATTGAAATCTCTGCTGCTGCTGTAGTTTCTAAACGTGTAATTATGTCTGTTTGCAACGTTGCTAGTCTCAAGTGCGTGGTGGGGTACGAAGCGGCTGGACTACGCCCTCTACTGTCCGGACGTGCTCACTGCATTCCCCACCGTGGCCCTGCCACACCTCTTCCACGCCAGCTACTGGGAGTCCACCGATGTCGTGGCCTTCGTGCTTCGCCAGGTACTGCTGTGACTCCCCCCAATCACAGCAGCTTCTCAGTTACAGAGCTGCCTTGTGAGCACTGACATGCAGACCTGGGACAATTACAAGCACAATCACAATCACAGCAGAATTGTGTGCTGAAATTGCAATTACAATTACAATGCTATTGTGTTCAATTACAATGTAATTGTAATTACAAATTGCACAATTACAATTGCCCTGCTGACATGTGTACAGTGCAGTAACATATGCCTAGATCTTCTATACCCAGAATATGCAGGTGTGTTGTAGGGCATTGTCCAGTAATACTGCCCCCTTGCTTCTCAGTGGTGTGTGACACCCTGTGACTGTGTGTTTCTGTGTCAGGTGATGCGCTGCGAGAGTGTCAACGCCCAGGAGGCGGACGGCTCAGACTCCGCCCTCTTCTCGCCCTCGAACCCGCGAGAGAAGTGGCAGCGGCGGCGCACTCCCGTCAAGCTGCGGGTGAGCGCTGGGGAACGGGAGATCAGAGGGGTGGAGCTTCGCAATGCAAGAACGAAGCTGCATGCAGGCTCGTTATTACATCGTTGATCGTCTGATGCAAGGGCTCTTGTTTGTCAGGGGCACCTTAAAAGTGTAGGAGCCACTTTGGGGTCGCGTATCCATGACTTGTCATTCCACAGGCACTAGGATTGCAATTGGGACCCCCTACTTCCTCCTGTTAAAAATGTATGGAGATCTTTGTGGCCTATTTGTTTGTTAAACTGCATGTGCTCTGGGAGGGAGGTATGACGAGAGAGAGAGAGATGGATGGGTGGATGGATGGATTCACAGATCCTGCGTATTGCTGGTTTTGCTCTAGTCTGGTTTGAAACATTCCTGCCACCCTTATACGCAGTTTGAAAGCTGAAAGCATAAATCGTCAGACTGGTTTCATTTCCCTGCTTTTTCTCATTAAATTCCTCCTGCCTCAGCAAATGATTCAGGGATTTATTTACGCTGGCTCAGAGACATCAGCTGTACAGTGCGTGTCCTGTCAACTCATTGGAAACAGGACCTGCTTTACAGTACATAGGAGCTGGATGGGAACACAGCTCCCTCCAGTGGTGAACAAAGGATATGCATAAACAAGAACCATGGTGAAGATTCTATAGCAGGGGTGGACAAAGCTGGCTCTTCCAGTCCTGGTCTTTGTTCCAACCCTGTTCTATAGTGTTTAACTAAAACAATTAAACCTCCATCCAAACCCTGAAGAATCTCATTTTACCTGTTAAACCTGTTCTATAGTCATAAATACAGTATACAGTTATAGATACAAATGATATTAACAGCCTGAGAAACTTTGAGAAACTGCTCTCAAATGTAAAAAAAATATCATTCTGGAATAGCAGAATTGTCTTTCCACAAGTAAAAAATAAAGCTAGTATGTTAGCTGATCAAGCATGCCTGTTGAGTTACTGCCGTCCTGCTGTAATAAATAATCTCTTTGATTCTCCCCCTTTGACCTCCAGAATGTCACGGCCAATCACAGAGCCAATGATGTCATCGCAACGGAGGACGGCTCGCAGACTCTGATTGGTCGGTTCATGTATGGACCTCTCGACATGGTCACCTTGACCGGTGAAAAGGTAAATAAATAAATAAATAAATAAATAAATAAATAAATAAATAAATAAACTTTGAGGAAGGTCATTCTTTGTGGGTAATGACGAAGATGATGTTCGGTTCATGAGCCTTTTAAAAATCTAATGTTGGAAACATTATTTTGAAAGAAATGTTGGCTTTGGTCATTTGTGTTCCTGAGCATGGCCGTCTCTAGCTATGAGGACATCAGGGTCGTGTCCTCGGGTGTGTTTTTGCATCATCAATGCTGATGCTCATGTAGAAATTCTGGTCAAGTACAAAAGACTCCTTCATTTTCTGTGTTGGTTTGCCGTGTACCACAGATTTGGAGATTGAATAGTAAATACCAAGCAGTCATATAAATACAGCAGCTAGAGCTTGAGCCCTGACCTCTGCAGAATGGCCGCCCTGCTTACGACACTGTTCCTGAGCTGTAACAGAGCTTGAGGGTGCCACCCATAACCTCCTACTGCTGCAAGCACGAACAGGGGCGGGCGGGTTTGTCTTGCAAACGTGGAGGAAGCTTGTGTTCCCTAATATTTCAAACTCCCTTTGAACGTAAAAAATAGAGCTGAAGCTAACCAGGTTGTGAGTGCCGAGGCATTTCAGTGTCAAAACATTCAAACGAAAAGTCTGCAGTCAGTTTTCTGATTTTAATTTATTCTGTCCGGTTTGGTCTGAAACACAGTCGTGTTTGATCCAGAGTTTTTTTTTTTTTATATTGTGATGTACCTGTCTATGCACACGTGTTTTGAGAAATGACTGATAAATCGTGCAAAGCTCTTGGATATTACACTGTACAAGACTGAGGGATGCAACAGCTTTAGCTCTCTCTCTCTCTCAGGTGGATGTCCAGTTGATGACTCAGCCCTCGTCCGGACGCTGGGTTCACTTCGACACCGAGGTCACCAACAGCAACGGCCGCGTCTCCTACACCATCCCCGAAGACAAGCGGCTGGGCGTGGGGGTGTACCCCATCAAAATGATCGTCAAGTGAGAGCCGTCACTGTGCTGCTGCTGGCCATCCCCTTAACACTTTCATGCATGAGGACCGATACAAAACAAACTCTCTTCTAGTCTTTATATGAGGACAGAAGGAAGCCATGCATGATGACCTCGTACGAGCCAGATGCCATATTTTAAAAATAGAAAAATATATATATATATATTTATTACGTGTTCAAAACTACTTTTGTTTTTCAGCTCATTTTCAGTATTTCATGCATGACAGGCTTCATTATTATTAGACCCTTCTTCTGACTCAGCGTTGTCCCCTCCCCTCCCTGCTCCCAGGGGTGACCAGACCAGCGCGGAAGCCTTCCTGACAGTGCTGCCTCGCGGGATGGAGTGCGTGGTGTTCAGCATCGACGGCTCCTTCGCTGCCAGCGTCTCCATCATGGGCAGCGACCCCAAAGTGCGGGCAGGAGCCGTGGATGTGGTCAGGTGAGACGGGCCGGGAGGGGAGAGGAGACTAAGCTCTAGTTAAAGACCACGCGCTGACTTAGCACTGAGAAGTGGAAATGATTTCAAACACACTTTCAGGACGCATCGGGGGCAGCGAGCGGTGTGGGACGTGATGCTGTTTTTTTCTCTGTGCTGGGCAGGCACTGGCAGGACCTGGGCTACCTGATCATCTACATCACGGGCCGGCCGGACATGCAGAAGCAGCGCGTGGTCTCCTGGCTCTCGCAGCACAACTTCCCCCAGGGCATGATCTTCTTCTCCGACGGGCTGGTGCACGACCCACTGAGGCAGAAAACCATCTTCCTGCGCAACCTGGTCCAAGAGGTACCCTGAGCATCCCTTCAAAAATAAAACAGGTCCTCGTACACTGCAGTAAAATAGCACTACACTCACAGTGTAATCCTTGTCTCCTGGTGCATACTGTATCGTGAGCCAACGTGTCGTTACCACCCAGGCTCCAGGAAAGCACATTTTACAGCAGGCTTGACAGGGTTAGTAGCGCTTGAGTTCCAGTCCTGTGTGTTTGTTTTTTTTCAGTGCCACATCAAGATCAGCGCTGCCTATGGGTCCATGAAGGATATCTCTGTGTACAATGTGCTGGACCTCCCTCCCTCCCAGATATACATCGTGGGACGTCCCTCCAAGAAATACCAGAACCAGTGCCAGGTGAGGGTTTTAACTTCATGGATAGCAGCTCCCTCAGAGCTCGCTTAGACCACAGCGCTGCGTCGAAATCCTGAGAGAATGATCTTGTGATTTATTAGATTTGAAATGATAATAGATATTTACACATTTCACTTAACTCAGAGTGAAGCATATAAAGCAATGAAAAAATAATTGAAAAAACATGTAAATGAGAAATATATTTATTGAGTCCAAAACAACAAAGCTATTAAAAGAAAAAAAAGTCATGCATGGAAGGCTTAATATTGTTATAAATGAATAACTATATAGCATGCATTTAAATCTGCATGCCCTTGTTTTTTTTTTATTAAAATGAACGTTGTGATTCCCCCTTCGTTACCATGGATTGCAGCTCTTCACCCTGTTTCGTTTGTCTGTCTCCCTGCAGTTCCTGAGCGAGGGGTACGCAGCGCACCTCTCCTCTCTGCAGTTCGGGCATCGCTCCCGTCCCAAGAAGAGCTCGGTCCGCATGGTGCTGCGCAAGGGCAGCTTCGGGCTCTCGGCTAAGCCCGACTTCCTGCGCAAGCGAGCCCACCTGCGGCGCACCATGTCCGTGCAGCAGCCCGACCCGCCCTCCACCCCCAACCCCAAACCCGAGAGGGCGCAGAGCCAGCCCGAGTCCGACAAGGATCCAGAGAGGCACCCGGGGCCGGGGGTGTGGGTGCGAGGAGCTGGGCAGCGCGGGGACTCCACGCCCTGAGAGGGAGGGAGAGGGGGGAAGGGGGTGGGAGGAGCCAGGCAGCATGGGGACTCCACCCCCTGAGAGGGGGAGGGGGTGGGAGGAGCCAGGCAGCATGGGGACTCCACCCCCTGAGAGGGGGAGGGGGTGGGAGGAGCCAGGCAGCATGGGGACTCCACCCCCTGAGAGGGGGGTGGGTGGGAGGAGCCAGGCAGCATGGGGACTCCACCCCCTGAGAGGGGGAGGGGGTGGGGGAGAGCGGGATATGTTAAGAGCCCCTTCCAGGACTGGGATATCTGTAATGTCAAGTGGATGCAGGGTGGTTATAGACTCAGTTAAGGCTTTCACATTTAGAAAATGTATCTATGAGAGTAATCTCCCAGTAAGAGATAAACAGAACCATTTAAAAATGTAGGAAGCTTAGTGATCGTGCCAAATGAAACTCTGCTGTGGAGAACCCTTTAGCGCAGAGCAAGTGGATAATAAAGTGCCCTGCTGCATCTCTGACACTTGTAACTGGCTGGGTAACGCTTTCCTTAAGGAGAGGCTCCATCATCAAAATCACTTGCACCAAACCAGGAAGCTGCATTTGTTAGGAACGGTTGTCCCCACAGTAGCAATTTAAATTGCACGCTGGCTTTATAACCACGCTGGATTTATTTGTAGTACATGTTAATAATAAAGACAGGGTAGATGAGAGTAAGTAGAGAACCTGGGGCACAAAGGCTGCTTGCATCTCTGTGTTGATAGACTGTGTTTTGTAGCAGAATGCAAATGTGGACAAAAGTGCATTCTAACACTCAGTCTGTGAGAATTTTTCAGACAACCAGGCATGCATTTTAGGACTATCGAAAAAACAATATCCTACTTACTGATCAGCCTCCAGTAAAGGACAGAGACGTGCAATCCACACAGCAGATTCCTGGACAGTTCCCACCGCACGCTGGACATGCGTTTCCATCACAGTCACACAGACCTCTATCCTGGGAGGAGCACAGGGACTGTGTGCCTGCATGGAACAGGGATGTGATTGTGACATCACAATGAGATAAAAACCCATAGCCAGTCACAGGCCCACAAATACAGAAGGAAGAACTCATGTGGCTTGTCACATGGAGCAGTCCTCCCCAATAACTGACTGGTTACTCAGATCTGTTAGCGATGTGACTTTCCTGGTAGAAACCTGTTTTTAGAGACACACGTGTCAGACTGGGCGATTAGCAACCACTTTCTGAGGGCCTGGGACTGCATGTCTGCCATGGTCAGTGCCAGACAAACTTATTTTTCTAACGAAAGACGCTTCTACATATATGAATATATTGTAAGAGTTTTTTTTTTTTTTTTTTTTTAACATAAAACAGTACAGTGTTGTTTATCTGGGTATCCGCAGATTTCTTTGGGCATTTTCATTGTTGTTAGCATACATAAACCAATAGCGGGTTAAATAAAAAAAACTAAGTAAAAGTATTACCCTTCTGCTTGACCAAAGTATTTTTGTTTAATGTTGAGGACAAGTGCAATGTGTTTTGTAACTGTTATTTTTGTATCTGTATTATATATGTACACAGTATATCTACATATTTAATATATATTTATGTAAAATGTGTATAATGATGTCTGCTTCCTAGTTGGAATCAAAGCTTGCTGAAGACAGGCGTTCTGAAAGGACAGACAGCAGGGGTCCTCCCAGTCCAGTAACAACGGCCTGATTTGCAAGATGTTTTTTTTTGACAAAGGGTCAACCAAACTTACATTTTTTTGGGGAAAAAAAAAAAAAAAAAAAAGCACTAAACAAAGGCATTTATTGTTATGAGTTTTACAAAACCTTTTTTTTGTAATACACATTACTTTCCTTGTGTTGCTGGTTTTATCATTATAATTTTTTTTTTTTTTTTTTATAACACACGGATGCATTCATTACCCTTCTCACAATCCCCAGGCGGACCAGTAAGAGGGTATGACTGCACGCCTTACACATGCGAGCAGCAGAAACTGTTACGAACTTGAAAGCGTTGCCACTAAAACTATGCAGGTGAAACAGATCACACAGAACAGTAAGAGCCAGTCCCAAGCTTTTTCTTTTATGAATAACTAAAAAGCAGGAGAGACTCTTGTGGAAGTTCCTGCTTTAAACAGACGGTGCGTGTGGGAGCTGGGAGCTCAGTGGAACCCGGGTTCCTGTGATCTCGAGTGTGTTAAATAACGTTCTGCTGCAGCGTAACCTCAATGCCGCGTCGGGTAGCGCCTGCGCTTCGTCACAGACCCGCAGGGTCTGGATGGTTGTACCAAATATATTTATTCTTTTCGAGGGTTGGGTGGGAGTGGCTTGCCTTTGATTTGTTTTTTTTCCCTCTCCCACTATTTGGCTCGTCACGGAGCTCGATCAATGGCATTAGTCTCGGCATAGGCAGCAATGGGTTGAAGTTACCCGTGTGTGGATGGATTGTGTTTTTGTTTTTTTTTAATTTGTGGTATTGTTGGTTTCCAATGTACTATACAGAGATTTGTATTTGTAACAAAAAAAACACAAGCTAAAGTTTCAATATTGTAGCGATGGAACACGGTTTGTATAAAATGGTGAAGATTTTAATTGTGCACCACTTCAATAAAGAGGGTCTTCGTATGTTTTAATCCTGCTGAGTTTTCACAAATTAATGAATTAAGGGGACACATTTAAATCAACGGAATTATACAAACTGTAATGCACAAAAAAGCAAGCAAAATGCACTTGAAATATATATATATATTTATTACATTTTACCAAAAACAACATTTGTCAATTAAACATTTGTCCATTAGCTAACATTACTGTATGTATAAAATATATATTTATTAAAAAAATGTAGTTTGTTGCACTGCACACTTTCCAACAGCTGCAGCAGCCCATAGAAAAGTTAACTTACTCCTTCATACAAAAGTGGTTCCTTCATATAAAACATTACAAAAAAATATCTATTTATTAGTGTCTTATTAAATGTGTACCAGTTACATTAAATACCCCAAATCCGCTCACTGAAACACAATACTGTTAATTCCCTTTGTCTAAAGTCATGTTAGCTGTTAGTTAATATTCATATAATAATGCTTATACCTAATGGCTATAGAAAAACGGTTTAAAAAACATTTTTTGCAAAACAAATCACTTTTTTTTTTAATCAAATAAAAGCCAGCTGCTTTTGGGATCGGAAGACGATGTCAGCGTTACCGTACAGCTGCTTTGAAGAGACGAGGCTTGAGAGAAGCGTGGAGTACTGGAAGGATTATGAAGTCCCTGTGAAACACAGCCCTCCACCGCAGGTAGTGTAGAACTACACACACATATAAAAAAAACACAATAGAAACACACGCAGACACAGAGCCCAGGGCAGCGATAGGCAAAATGCTGGCTGTCAACATGAAGAACACACAGAGAGAGAGAGAACATGGTGGCTTAGACACAGGAGACACAGATACACCCCCCCCCCAGTGCTTTATCCAGCGTTAAGGGGTAAACTGAGCTATCATTATGACCCCATTCCAAATTTCTGCACCACGAGAGAGAAGTGTCTAGATACTGTGTATTTACACTGTAGTTACTTAGTAAATGCATGTGTACTTACACGTAATTTAAATATTATTCATAGTTACCATGCACTTGTGTAATTAAATATATTGTGCAAAAAGATTTACACATCAAGTACATTAACAATTCATAACATTGTAATTGTGCGAGCACACATGTATTTACTAATTAACTACTACATAAATACACAGTAATGAGACACAAGTGTCACCGAATCCCGATCAGTCAGATATGAACCTGTAAGCAAACAGAAGAGACAAGACCAGGTATGATGACGGAAGCTGCAGTCAGGCTCAGTTTCCTTTGCGAATGTTTGATAAGGCTGCATCTTTCCAGCTGTGGACGGTGTCCCGAATCCTGGCAGTGTTGTTTCGGATGGATGCTCTGCGCGTCCCCTTGTGTTGAGAGGACTCGTAGCTCTCTACCATAAGCTGCTTGTAGTTTTCAACGGCTTGATCACTGCAAAGAGAAGGGCGTGCCTTTTAGGGCCTGACCAAAGCAGCTCACTGAAGCAACGGAGCTTGAACAAAGAGATGAGCACGTGGGGAGGGAGCTGGGTTAAAGCACGGGGAGACACGAAACAGCCAAGCCCTGGATAAACAGGTTCGGAGGAATCGTTAGAGGCAGCAGCATCAGCATCAGCCACAAACAAGGGCGTTGAGACAAAAAACAAGAAACGCGTGTTACTGAGGAGGGTTAGAGGCAGAACAGGCAAAACTTTACCTTCCCTGCTGCTCCGCTTACTCCACAGATGAGAGGAAGAGCGAGGTCGCTACTGAAGAATGGAAAGAGTATTACAGAATATCAACCTTGAGATTTGAGTTTCTTCACTTTGTGCCCACTGAATTGGTGAAGGACCCTTGTAATGGGAAGTGTAGCACACGTACAATTTACTGTCAACATGGTATAACCATGGATTAATTACCAAACTGCAAAAGAACAAGGGAGCTCAGCATACTGCAAGACGCAACTAAGACACTCCAAACCCAACAACCTTCAGCACTGCATCCTGGCACTCCACTGACTGAGCTACAAGACCTTTCAGATTTCCACACTCCGGAGCAAAAGCATTGGGCAGGATTAATAAATCAGACTCTTCCCAAGCGCTCCCCTCCCAGTTCTCTGGAAGCGTGCCAGTCAGGAAAGCGCAGCATTTCCGAGGAATGCAAGGAATCCATTCAGTTAACAAGAGTTGCAGCTGTCCTAGCAAAGGGCAGGACCCTGGGGCCCCAACACAGAGGGGAGAGGTAAATACTAAAGACATTAGCAAAGCAGCAATGAAAATAGCACTCCCACTGAATAGCAGTTTGATCCATACCTGGTTTTACTAGGAGTTTAATAAAAGACACACCTTAGCTTGTTAACTATAGACTGGCGCTAACTTCTCTGCAATAGGAGTCTTATTTCCATCCTTGCATGAAACTGACCGGCATATCCAAATCTGGATCCTCACTAACGCTAAATTAAGATAAATGTAAAAGTGACTGAGTGAGATCCTGGTAATTTCTACTGCAGTCTGACAGTTGGGATAGGAGCCTAAAAAAAAACAAACACACATTTAAAACAGGAAACGCCCACTTCCTTTCTCAACCCTTCTCCCATATGTGGGAACCAAAAGGAACAAAAAAAATCTCTTTATATAAAAACCGGGTGCTTCAGATCACATTGTTTCATAACCAAACAAGTTCACGGCAGTGCTCTGTGAATCCTTGCAAACGCACACAGTAGCTTTTGCACACGTTTATCCAATTACCCCAAAGCAGTGAGAAGCTTCTAAAGTGTGCAGGAGCCGAAGCTAGACGCTCCCCGGGTAAGAAGCAGCTTGTTTTTTAAAAGTATGGGAGACTCACCGCTCATCTTTCCCGATGACGTCATCGAAGACCTGGGAGAGCTTCTTCAGCTTGCTCAGCCCCGTGGACACGGACTCGAGGTCTGTGTCAAACTGCCTGCGAGCCGAGAGGAGAGCAGTCACACAGAGGCAAGGGCAGAACGCATTTACTAGAAGCATCAGGCATTCGAAGAACGTGCTCGTAATAATGCCTTAGGCTCCAAACAGGTCAACAGACAAGGCAATCAATTCAATTGAATCATCGTACAATCTCTACTGCAAGGCGTTCTGCTAAAGCAGGGCTCTGCTGATGCAGCTCACCTTCTGCTGGGGGAGGCAAAGGGGCTCCTCAGGGCCGCCATTCGAACCAGCTTCCTCCTGCCGCTCCACCCCTTCCCGGCCCGCAAGGAGCCGCCAGCCTCAGGGGTCCTGGCAGCGCGAGGGGGCCTCTTGGAGCCCGATTTGGGGGTGTGTTTGGGGTTGTATTTGGGGGAGGCCGCAGGCAGGCGGGTGCTGTTTTTCCGGGGCGTGCGGGCAGCCTGGCTCTTCTGTTTCTCTCCAGCGGGGGGCTTGCCGGGGGTCTGGACCAAACAGTCTTCCCGGGGCACGCAGCTCTTCTGGATTCTCTGTTACACAAACACAAACGCATCTTTCTTTTTTGTTGCATATAACACAACTGATTCCGAACATTGTTCTGAACTCCCTGAAGTATCAAGTGTGTGTTTTTTTTTTTGATCAACTTGACACCCAGTTTGAACTTTCTAATGCTTCAGGGGCTGAGTGTTGGAAGTTAAGGATGAATCCCCTACTTCTGCTGCAAGATTGACTCGACAGAAGCAGGAGCAAACGTTTGTCTAACTATAGAACACACTTATTCAGCTACAGCTCTGTAGTGTTTTTGGTCTTGCATCATGATCTATACATGCCACTGTTACTATATGATATATCATGCAAAGAAAGAGCCATGGCTCAGCGCTACACCATGCGCACCACCTCATGAGAAACCCACGAATGCGGTGCGGGGGAGCCCCTGGTCTGATGGTCTGGTTACCTGGGACACGTTGCCCAGGGTGCTGCGAGCGCTGCGGGTCAGGCTGCGCACGGCCCCGGGTTTCTGCCGGCTCTCCAGTGCCTCCCAGGTGGGGTTCTCCTGCACGTTGAGAGTCACGCTGCGCAGCGGCAGCCTCTTGCGCAGGGACATGCGCAGCGTGTTGAGCGAGCTGGACGAGGGGCGCTTGCGGAAGCGGTCGGGGAGCGGGCTGTCAGGTTCGTCCTCCAGGACACTGTGTGAACGCCAGCCCACCGCCACGCCCACGCTCTGCAACACTGAGGAGGTCATGGTCACAGGCTGCAGGGGAGACAGGGAGAGGTTATAATAACCCTCCCAACGTAACTTCAAACAAAATCAAAAACTGCAATCACAAGCTGATGCCTTCATAACCATTGCAGGAGACCCCTCCCCTTTAAAAACATATTGATTTATATTTGTGATAATTTGTATGGTTTATGGCTGTTTTTATTTTATTACAATCTGATTGAAATAAAGTGGGGGATAAACTATTCGTGAGGTCAGTGCATACAAATATTTAAAGACAAACCACCCATCTTATTCGGGGATGGAAATAAGACATTGCATAGCGGTTTGATCCATTCCTGGTTTTACTATGAGTTTAAGAAGATATACAAGAGCTTGTTATCTATACGCTGGGGCTAATCCAGCTTTTAATAAAACCTGTAAGGGATGAAACTGCTATGCAGTGTGAGACTCATTTCCATCTCTGCTTATTAAAAGCTTGTGAATAGAAAAGCAGACAGGATGTGAAGTAGCAATGTTTCAGGATTAAAAAGCCCTTCTGAATTGAGAATGTTCTTTCTGATGGTTACGTCTTGATACAGTATTGAGTTCCCAGCGAAGGACAATAATCCCATCCTGGGGTGGCTTTCTTTACTTTCCATCCTAAGGGCATCGTGTAAAACTCAAGGCTGTTAATGAGGTGTATTGTTTCCTTTCATCAACAGTGTGATCAAAGGAGAATCAGGCTCAGACAACGCCAGTCTCACCGCGTTTAATTGATTTGTTAAGTTCTTTAGAAAAGGGACAGGGTCTGCCATTCTCTTTTTAGTCATTTTAATTCTCTCAGGAAGAAAAATGTATTTAAAATGGGAAAGAAACCCAGTGTATGGGTAACAAGCTCAAGTGAGTCTTATTAACCGCGTAGTAAAACCAGGCATGGATCAAACTGCTGTGCAACAAGAGTCCTATTTGCACCCCTGAGATACATGAAGGGGTTGATCCGATACACCTATAATACCCCACTGGGATAAGGCACAGTTTGACTATTTTATAGCACTGGGGAAATCGCATTGGAATTCCCCTGAAGATGCATGGGGAATTCAGTCCAGAGGTATCCTTTGAGTAAAGGATTGTTGGGATTCTGAGCCACAACAAGCTATGAAATTATATGTTATGTCGCAGGCAGAAATATTCATGTGATTGAATTCGCGTTTATGGAACAGTAAAACTTTGGAGGAAGAACGTGCACATTTTAAAGTTTAACTTTACTGTGGTAAACAAACATCCAGGAGGTAGAACCGACATTTTCCATGACATCGATCCTAAACACAGAACTCCACACACACGCCCTATCCTCTAACGCAAGATGTCTACATGCCTTGCGGCCAGACTTCGTAACTTTACTAATAATGAACTGCGTAAAGTCAATGAAATGAACAGATTTAGAGTATACACCCTTTCCTACTATCAGCTAGAATAAACATAAAAACACAACCTGACCGCCGTGCCCGCCACTGTAGTTTAAACGCCGGGCAGTACGCAATTGCAC
Organism: Acipenser ruthenus; assembly: GCF_902713425.1. NCBI lineage: Eukaryota > Metazoa > Chordata > Actinopteri > Acipenseriformes > Acipenseridae > Acipenser > Acipenser ruthenus. The sequence goes on along the minus strand of NC_081212.1, from coordinate 2,052,836 downwards.
GCAATGTCTCTTTGTTTTCTTCTGGTTTGTTTTTAAAAATTTGAAAAAAAAACACGTGTTGAAACACAGCATCTATTTCTGTTTATTTAGAATTGCATGTTAGTATTTTGACCGTCCTGTGTTTTTTTAAAGAGCCATTCGTTTTGTTTTCTGCATTGTGCTACCCCAAAAAACCCACATGTCGGCTCACCAAACTCCTACTTATTGAATACACTATTAACTTGTTTAACAATAATATTAATTAATAAATTATATATATATATATATGAGAAAAGTACCTACCTCTTGTTAGTCTCAATAGTCACACAACGTTCTCTACTGCGAGCGAACGCTGATTTTCCTTCTTTTTTTTTTCTTTGTTTGAATTTGGCGCAAGTCGTCCAACCCACCCTGCTCCTGCGTTCTGATTGGCAGACAGTGTCGTCACCGTTGCAGCAGCTTGATTCTCTTAAAGGGACAGTAGCTTGCGATTGCGCAAAAGTATTACCTTTCCATGTTGTTATAATGCCCGTGTACGCAATAACGGGTCACCCAGAATTAACCAACAGCGTTTTTATATAAATGGCTAATTAAAACGCCGAATCTTCACAGTGTGACGCAGTTAGCGATAACAGGTTACCTCTGCAAGGAGTAGAAGCTTATTGGACTAATATGACATATAAACTAACTGTCCGGTTTACAAGGTCTGCTTTTTGATAACGTCAACAGATAAGGGGAAATGAAGTAAAAATTAAAGCGTTTGTTTGTTGTCCTCAAGACTTTTTTTTTTTTAATTACCAGTATATAAAAAATATTTTTTGTTTATGATATTATTGTGGGTGTGGCATGTGGCAATACCTTTGGAGAGCTCTTCTGACATTGTTACCAATAATGTTTAACTTGGACTGTGTTCACTGTTCCACACCAGTGTCAATGTTTAACTCTGCTTTAATGGATTAATTCCCCTGCACTGGGAATATGACAATATAGACAAATCATTGCAAGAATTGTGAAATGTGCAATTTGGACTCTCTTCTGTCCCCATGAACCAGGGTGGCGATCACACACTGTATATACCATGGAAATGCTGTATCATTTCCTGCTACACTCCTGCATCACAAAAACATTAATTTATTTTGTGGAGCATTAAAAAAAAAAAAAGTGCTGATTGAGGCTTTAAAATCCACTTTCTAGCATCGGTAACGCGTCAGTCTGTTGTGCTATTGTGTCATCTTCAATATGGGATAAGCATTTTGGAATACAAAGCTATAGATTAACGACACTAAAGTGTTTCGGAACCTAATCATTCCCTGGCATGTAGGTCACATGGCTTGATTGCAGCTCCACTTTTGGAGTGAGACTCCAACCAGCACACAGGAAGTTCATTTATGTTCTAAACTTTTAAAAGATTTTTAGCAGGGGAAATAATGGTTTGAAAGCCATGGTTAGCCCTCGTTTAAGGTCATTATAATTACAGAAGGGCAGGGGCAGCGGAACACTGAGGGATGGACATAAGATTCCTACTGCATAGCAGTTTCACCCATTCCAGGTTTTACTATGAGCTTGATGAGCCGCAGTGTGCAGGTAGCAAGCTCAGGTGTGTCGTCTTAAACTCATAGTGAAACCAGGAGTGGATCAAACTGCTGTGCAACGGGAGTCTTATCTCCTTCCCTGCATGCTCCAAGTCACCTGTTTCCATCTCAGTGAATCAAAATGTATGATGAACGACCCACTGCCAGCCTGTGTGTGTGCAGAAGTACCTTTAACTACCGGAATCATCTTTGCTGTCCATTCTGAAAATAGATTTTTTTTTTTTACCTGTAATCACCTGGTACAGAACGCCACACAGCACAATAAGCATTCGTAATGCATCTGCAGTCAGCGGCTGCTGCAGTCATCTTACTCTTACTCTGTGTTTGCTTATATACGCAGGGTGCTGCTGTGGAAGAAGAAAACCCTGATTTCAAGGAAGCCGTCCAATCAGGAGGGGCTGCCCGGCCTTGGTCTAAGGAATATCAATGGAAAAACCAGGGAAGTGCGTGGCTGAGTGTGCATGTCGTTTAATAAGGGAGGCGTGGTTCAAATCAAACCAAACACTGCATTGCTGTTTCTACTGGAATTGTAGCTTGGATCAGAAGGCAGTCAGTGGCAGATCCAGGATGCTAAAGCTGAGGAAACACGGCTTGAAACCTGGTTCCAGGAGACCAGGAGACCTAGTTTGAGGCTGCTGTACCAAACCCCAAGTCTCCCATGCAGTGTCCTGAAACCTAGTCTCCTGAAGTCAAGTTCCATACCACAAAGTGGCTTTGTGTTCCCTCAGCTTTAAACAATAGCTGTTTATTCAGTTCATATTGAGGGACGAGGATCTTCAGCCAGCTGTAGTCTACTGGCCAGTGGGAGGCAGCTCACCCTTCTTGCAGCACTGGAAAAAAAAAAAAAAAACCCGTGTTAGATACCTGGTAACCAGTGCCTGGAATACAAACTCAATCAAATAGACAGAACGTTTTTGTTTTCTGCTTTATTTGACAGGAAAAATCTCTAAGCACTAGTTTCCAATCCTTAAACCAGGCTCAAGAACAAACTGTACTAAAGATTTAATTTAACACTTTCAAGTCTGGGTGAATTATATTTTTGACGGTTTCGTCCTGCTTTTTAAAACAGATCAATAAATCAGATATTTTTCTCTGTCTCTGTACTCATGCTCCTTAGCACAGAACTATTTCATTGCTAGTAGCATAGGGTGACTACATGGTCCCATGTTCACTGGGATAGTTCAGGCTTTTCTGTTTGTGTCTCTATTCTTTAAGAGAACCAGGACTACACTTAACAGAATGCATTGGGGTGTGAGTTAAAAAGCCTCAACTGTCCCAGACTGTCCCAGTGAGCATGGAGTCATACAGTCACCCTATTGTACGAGGAGATTTTAAAATGGAAAGTCTCACCTTGGCTATCCTCCTTATTCTGGAAATGAATGCCATGCCTAGTGTCAACACAGCCACCACCACTGCGGCTACGATGGGCTCAAATGGGACTCTGCTACTCTTACCTTAGGAAAAGGATTCAAACAGTTACACTCCGCATAGAACGTCTGAGACAAAGCAGGCTGCTTACATTTCAATTTGTTACAAAACAACCTTTTTACAATGCTCGTTCTGAACTGACACACACATTTTATGATGCTTAATGTTTCTACTCCTTAAAAAAAAAATGGATTTCAATTTAAAACGCTGGTTTTAAATGCTTTAAATATTCCATCCCAATATCTACTGGAGCCAGTGTCATAGAACACAACAATGTTACAAAAGCTGTTTAAAAGAACAGACAACCAGACTCTTGAATTCAAGTCAAGGCAGAACCTCTCTCCCTGCTGTGCGCAGGCGCTCACCGTCCACGTGAAGCTGGAAGGTCTTGCTGTAGCTGCCGTGGCTGCTGGTGGCCTCGCACTTGTACTCCCCCTGGTGGTAGGGCTGTGCCTTGGTGATGTGGAGCCGAGCCTCTCTCCCGTCCTGGATCAGCTGGCAGTGCAGCCCGATGTCCAGGCTGCTGCTGTTTTTGCTCCAGGACACGGCCGGCCGGGGGTTCGAATACACATCGCAGGTCAGGGTGACCTCGTTCCCTTTCTCCACTCTCACCTCCTCTGAGCCAGCCAGCAAGGGGGGGACTGTGGAACCACACAGACAGCATGAGCCCATCTTCAGACACAGCATGAGCCCACCCTCACTGCACACAGGGATCAGATCCCGCAGTCTAAGAACTTCTAACGCACTGAAGACAGCGCCACCCGAATTGATGGTCTACTTGAGTTTTACCCCAGAACTTTACCAGCTTCTTTTAGTATTGCTACATGATTGCGTGTGTTTATGGTTTTGCATGATTCAGTGTTAGCCATCATGTGCTAAAACCATATTGTCTTCTCACTCATTAATATTAAGTTGTGTTCCCCGTGCTTTCAAATGCATATTCTTACAGGACTTCTCACTAGCATTCTCATTTAGGTCCCTTCTAAACGTTTCCTATAGTAAAAGCCTAGCAAAGTGCGATAAAGCACAGTAAAAGCATGGTTAAGCACAGGTAAGCAATGTAAAGCCCAGAGAGGTATGGCAAACTATAATAGACTATGGTAAACACATCAATCAGACACATGACTCTCACTGCAATCAGACACACGACTCTCACTGCAATCAGACGTGTGACTCACACTGAACGTTGAGCTGCACAGAGGCGTTGACCAGCTCATCTCGTTTCAGGTGGCAGGCGAAGGTAACGAGATGGTCGGTGTCCGAGATGGGGTTGATGCAGATGCTGCTGTAGTTCAGCTTGTTGTGGGGTGGGAGGTTCACCCTCATTCTCTCCCGGTACCACACCAGCTCCTCCTCTTTCTCAGCCCCCTCCACGCGGCAGTCCAGGGTCACCGCCTCGGAGCGGTTCACCGTGATCCAGCCTTTCTGTTCCACAAGAGCACCGCGATTCCAGATGCCCACAGTCACCGCCGCTCCTGCAGCAGCACCAAATACAGAATCAGCACTCAGCTTACTGCTCATACCCAATCAATCAAATAGTGTGTGGTATACATGGAGCCATTCATTTAGACTTGTAGAGGTGCTGTACAGAATTCAGGTGTTTTTAATTGAAAAGCTTCTAGAATGATATGCAGTGCTGTGCTTCTATTACAGGTTAGTTTGATTGAATAAAGCCACAGAACTGTATATTGAGGGAGAGAAGGACCAAAGGGCACAAATAGAGCACAATGTGAATTCAGTATAGAAAGTACACTGCAGTGCATTAGGAAGCCCTTGCTTTAGATATATTTCAGTGGTATAACTTTTCACCCAAGAACTTTACCAGAGAGAGAGAGAAAGTACAGAGAATTCAAAAACAGCAAACAGCTCTGTATCCAAGGAGAATCAGGATCCAACAGGCTACTTTTCAATCACTAGAAATACTTCACGAAGAAGAAAACTTTTTGATAAAACTGAAAACTCACTATTTTAATAATTAGCTACATTTCGGCTTCCGCCTTCTTCAGCTAGCATGGTAGAAATCGCCAGGCAGACTGATGTTGCTGTCAATCAAACATCTGATATTCTTAACGCATATGATTTTTCATGTGGGTAATTTTCTCATTTACTTTCATATCTTGTATTGCAGAGATAAGAATGCCCCTCCCTTGGTAATACAGAAGCATCAATGCCATTGTGCATTGTGTAACTGAATCGAAATGTTGTTCCATGTTTGATCCGTTAACTGAATGACTGAACAGCTACCAGGAATAAACCCCTGGACTCCCTGCCAGTGAAACCCACCTTTCAGTTGTGAGCAGAGGGTGAGCAGGAGCAGGCAGGGAAGCACCTTCACAGCAATTCTCATTGTAAATAGCAGCAGTCTAGCAGCAGAATAGAAACATGGGAAAGGCATCAGCAAGACCGAACACAGCACCGTGCAGCGCATTGACTTAGTCAACGTGTCTGCTGACATTCGTACAACTACCCAAGCTTTTCATGATCTAAACAGTAGAGCAGCTCAACAGAAACTCTGCCCCAAAATGTTAGAACGCTGATCTTCGGCTGGAGCTAGCTCAGTCTTCTGTGTTTTTGTATTGTATTTAGTAATGTTAAGTTAAATAACTGTGTGTGCATATATATATATATATATATATATATATATATATATATATATATATATATATATTTATAGAGCGTGAGAGAGAGAGAGAGAGAGAGAGAGAGAGAGAGAGAGAGAGAGAGAATATAAGATTTATCAATGCACTTGTCTTGTTTCCACTTACCAGCGTGCAGTCCTATCTCTTGAGGTCTCTCTCCGTGTCTAAGGAGTCTGGAGTTCCAGGCTGGACTGGCTTACTCTTTTTAAGGCACGCTGCCTGTTTTTCATAATTATATTTTATTGAAGATTTTATTGCATTTTATTGGTTCAAGGTCAAGAAACCCTTTACTGCCTGCAGTCATCTTTGAGCAAACAGAGGGCAGGGTTGACAACCGTCAGACTGTGAACCTGATTTAATTATTACTTCCCTCCGCACTACTGGGAATAGCCTTGAAGGAAAGTCTTAGATTCCTCCTCCAGTGCACAGATTGCACAAGAGAATCTCCACTCACATGATCCGTTAACTGAATGACTGAACAGCTACCAGGAATAAACCCCTGGACTCCCTGCCAGTGAAACCCACCTTTCAGTTGTGAGCAGAGGGTGAGCAGGAGCAGGCAGGGAAGCACCTTCACAGCCATTCTCATTGTAAATAGCAGCAGTCTAGCAGCAGAATAGAAACATGGGAAAGGCATCAGCAAGACCGAACACAGCACCGTGCAGCGCATTGACTTAGTCAACGTGTCTGCTGACATTCGTACAACTACCCAAGCTTTTCATGATCTAAACAGTAGAGCAGCTCAACAGAAACTCTGCACCAAAATGTTAGAACGCTGATCTTCGGCTGGAGCTAGCTCAGTCTTCTGTGTTTTTGTATTGTATTTAGTAATGTTAAGTTAAATAACTGTGTGTGCATATATATATATATATATAGAGAGAGAGAGAGAGAGAGAGAGAGAGAGAGAGAGAGAGAGAGAGAGAGAGAGAGAGAGAATATAAGATTTATCAATGCACTTGTCTTGTTTCCACTTACCAGCGTGCAGTCCTATCTCTTGAGGTCTCTCTCCGTGTCTAAGGAGTCTGGAGTTCCAGGCTGGACTGGCTTACTCTTTTTAAGGCACGCTGCCTGTTTTTCATAATTGTATTTTATTGAAGATTTTATTGCATTTTATTGGTTCAAGGTCAAGAAACCCTTTACTGCCTGCAGTCATCTTTGAGCAAACAGAGGGCAGGGTTGACAACCGTCAGACTGTGAACCTGATTTAATTATTACTTCCCTCCGCACTACTGGGAATAGTCTTGAAGGAAAGTCTTAGATTCCTCCTCCAGTGCACAGATTGCACAAGAGAATCTCCACTCACATATATTGCAATTAAATAAACTGTACCGTTTACTCTAAGTGGAACAGACAGAGTTTCAGCTAGTGCCTTCTGTAGCATACTGTGCATTGCAGCTTGTGAGAGCTATAGCATCGGGTGTCACTGTTTCTTTGTGTAATGAGCGGATCTTGCCATGTTGCAGGGAAACTGTCCAGAACTCCGAAACGCTCGCTCATGCTTTAGACTGACTGGTCCGCAGAAAATGAGTTGTGTATCTCTCAAGGGCTCTATCCTGGTTACATAAATACTTTTGAAATTAGATATTCGATACAGTGTACCCCAGGAGACTATTTGTAACCCCCAGGTGTCACCACTGGACTGTATTGTTAGGAACAGATCTCTCAGTGTTACAAAAGTCATGCAGATGAATCACACCATAGCCTTGGCTGTGAGTAGTCTCTTTTATTAAAATACTTTGCACAGCAAGATGTGTTTGAACTCCATAGTGGAGTTTATTTGAATGATTTGAACAGGGATCTGCCTCCCACTAATACAATAGGTGACACTGCGGAAGAATGTTCTACAATACTTTGCATTTTCAGACTCACATAATTAGAAATGAACTGTCACAGTGATACAGAGATTATACAACTAAGGAGGTCAAAGTCTCATTCTACAATAAAATACAAACCAGAAATCAAAGTCTTATAATTCCACCGAAAAAAACAAAACAAAACGCATTCACGGTCAATTTCAACCAACGTTTCTAGGGTTTACAGCCAACAATACCGTACAAGTGCAAATACTTAGTTACATTTCTCTTTTTTATTTTAAAATCACCAAGCTGGTTTATACATACAAAAACCTTCCATGCTTTTATAGTGTACTAGAGCCGCTAACTATTGATACCGATCTCGAAATCAAGCATTTCTGTGAA